>NC_133665.1:161534696-161677196 GCF_037893015.1 Macrotis lagotis | reverse complement strand
CAGAAAGGTTAATAAGGAAAAAAAAACCCAGCAGGGTCCAGATTTTAAGCTAGTATCCATGACAAAACAGTAAAGCTGGTCAGATTATCTTGAATCATCATATACCATAATTTTAAACCAATTCTATGTTGAAAAAAGCACTTATCATTTGTTACCCATACTATGAAATGTGTTGCCCCCAAATATTATGATTTTGATTTAAACATAGGAATTCGGTTTTCCATATGTATGGTATGTAATACCATATTCCCTTTGCTTATAGCTATATGGGTCCACATCTATCCATACATAGACACACATAATGGTGTTGTGTGTATAGATGGCTGTCTAAGTAGTTTTTTGACCTCTTTATTTGGTCAAAAGTATGTTGTACAGTTAGGCAATTTTACTTCAGCACATTCTGACATGCAAATGATAGCAATTAATGGGTTTCAAACAATTTATGATTTCCGGCCTACTTCAACATGTATTAGCATATACCTGGTTTCTTTAACATACACTTTGTTTTTCCAAAACCACAAACACCGTTGCTGGAATTTCATGTGGAAGTGCTTAAGGGGTTGAAAGTTAACACCTTTGTGAGCTGTGCAGACTCACAGTTGCAGCTCAACAAAAGCCTCTTTGTAGAGGCTTTCTTGAAATGTTTTTTTAACATGTTCCAAGTAGTTTTAGGCAGGCAACTAAAGTAAACAAGATGTGACCATGATAAAAACACTTGTGAAAACATGACGGAGTCTACTTAGTCCTTTCTTTCCCATTAAACTCTTTGGTTTCTTAAAGTTAAATTCTCAAGAAGCCCAATTACAAAGAAGCTCCCAACATCATTCCCAGCTCTTGAGCTCTGTCCCTAAAGGGGCAACTGTTCCATTATCAAGATTTATTCAGCTGTCCCCTATTAGATGTTGAAAAGTCTTACAGGTGAATATGTGGCATATGAAAATAAAATGAGGAATTAAGGAGCCAATCTGCAATGTATGATTCTGTTTTCAAAACGCAGATATAATCCCAGCTATTTCTCCTCTCCCCCCCCCCATGAGAAAGGACTCAAATTTTCCTATTCCTCATAAAAGATGGAATTTTTAAGTATGGAACACTTTTCATTTCTTAGTGTCAATGTCTGCATAGGAAAACTGGATAAAATATACCTTTTGTTGAAGAACACAATAAGAACTGATATTTATGGGAAGTGAGACCCAGGTCCTATCTTCCAGCTATGTTAGACAGAAAAAAACATGAGAGAGACAGGTCTCCAAATATATTTTCAATCTTCCCAAAGGATTTGGATGAACATTCTTCCAAAAAGAAAAATTTTAAGCCTTAAACCAGTAACCTTCTTGATGTTTTAGGTACTATCTTTGATATTGGAGGGAGGTTCCAGTCTGAGAACAGGAAGCAGGAAGGCAATATGGCTAAAGTTTTTTGTACCACAGTGATGCCAATGGACTTGTTTTTGTTTTTATGTTAACTGAATATTCCATGCAATGAGGTATATAACTGTTTCAAGAGAGTTAGCACAAGCACCTGCTGATAGCAGTTAGCTCTAACTGATACAACCAGCACATGAAAAAGCATGGTTGACAGATTAAAAAAAAACCCAACCCACACTAAAATGCAACTTATTTTGAAAGAAATAGGGAAATAATATGCATGTGAGACTATGTATCTGCTGGTTCTGATAAGTATCCTCCTGTTGACTGTGAGTGAAAGACAACCAGGATTGTTATTTGTACAGTATTTATCTTTGAAATCAAGGGCCCTGTGGTGTATCTCACCTTAGGAACAAACACTACAGAATGATCACAGAAGAGTGTCAAATCTCTGTTTTTGATTTACCAACAGTTATGATATTTCTCTTCTTCAGGAGGGGAAAAATGAATCATATTTTTAGACCTGGAAATACTGTTTTTTTCCCCTGCTTCTTTTCTCCCCTCCTCCTTTTTAATGGTGGTATTTTACTGGCAGAAACTTTCATTTTAAATAACTTATGGAGGGCCACTTTAACAACTTCATTTTACTAGCAAGAGTGGTAGTAAGTTTGGAGAAGAGCTACCAAGACAATATAACCAAAAGAATATGCTGTCCTTGTTCAGCTGTTTCAGTCATGTCTGACTCTTTGTGATCCCATTTGGAAATTGCTTGGCAAAGATATGGAATGGTTAGTCATTTCTTTCTCCAGTTCATTTCACAGAGGAGGTAAGCAGTGTTAAGTGACTTGCCCAGGGTCATATAGTTAGTAAGTATCTGAGGCCAGAACTGAACATCAGGAGATGAATCTTCTGAATTCCAGGCCCAGTAAATATACCGTGCCACCTTTTTTTCTAGTAAATAAATATGAATAACTTATATATGTATATATGAATAAATAAGAGACTTTAAACAAAATTTGGAATGAATTACAAATGAGAAAATCAAAGGTTTAACAAAGTCAGATTTTATAGCTTCCAAAGCTATCTATCTATCTATCTATCTATCTATCTAATCATGATGGGAGTTTTCTCACTAAATATATTTTAACAAATAGTCAAAAAAACCTCCAATATTACACTTCAAGACCTCTCATTTCTCTGAAACCTAAGAATTGAAGGATGCTTCCTCTGCTCCTTAAATATTCCTTTTTTAGAAAAGAGGTGTTAGGACTCTCTGTTCTCTCTTCTTTGGGGCAGAGAAAGGTAAAGTTAAATGTCTAAGAAAATCAAAATTTATTGTCTTCCAGAAAATAAGAATCAGCAAGTGTGAAAAACAGAGCTGGAAAAAGGCCATTTTAGACGCCAATAGATTAAAAAGAAAAATATATTTTATCTAAAAAGTACATTTTAAAGACTTACTATATGTCTTATCCATGGTAATGGTTGATAATCTATTCATCCAGTCAAAAGATATGGATTCAAGAAGTGCTTCTGACACATAGAGGTTACATGATCCTGGGCAAGTTACATAAATTGTTTTTTGGCAAGGCAATGTGGTTAAATGACTTCCCCAAGGTCACATAGACAAGCAAATATTACATATCTGGGACTGGATTTGAACTCCGGACCTCCTGACTCCAGGACCACTTGCTCTATCCACAGCACCCTTACCAAGTTACATAAATTGTTAAGCCCTAGTAAACTCTTTAGGACTAAGCAGTGGAGCAATAGCATGTGAGTTTCCTCCCAGAGAATTCACTACATCAGAGAAAATCATATTAGGCTTTCCTACCCCATGCCCACCCCAGATGCCATTCACCCTGCATCTTGCTGGGGAATATAAAGGCAAAAAACAAGCCAGACACTATATTTAAACTTACATTCCATTGGAGTAATGAGTCAGAAAGGCCAGGCCAATGTTAAAAACCTCTGAGATCAGTGACTTGGTTAAAGTTATAGATAGCTTCCTCAGCAAGACTGGATAACACAAAGCTGGGAGAGATACCTAACACAAGGGATGACAGTCAGACTCTAAAAGGATCATCAAAAGCTAGAGAGATGATCTTAACAAAATGAAATTCAATATGAAAATGAAGAATCTTCGAGTTGGATACAAAAAATTCCCTTCACATGTACATGACTGGAGACACCTGATTAGATAGTAATTGTTTTGAAAAAGATCTAGGAGTTTCAGTGTAATGGCAAGCTCACTGAAACCAATGCAATTTCACCAGTTCAAGAAGAGAATGTGGTCTAGGGTTTCATGAAGAGAGGTAAGGAGAGGAATAAAGAGGTGATGCTTTTCCTATTCTCTGTCCCCATTAGCCCTCCACTGTATTGTATTGAATTTTGGACTCCTTAGTTGAAGAAGGAAATTGATAAGCTAGAGAAAGTCTAGATGGTAGCAAAGAAGATGGTGAATTATTTCAGGATTGGTTGTAAGAATTCAAGAGGTTTAGACTGTAGACAGGAAGACTCCAGGCGGACATGATATTTATCTTCAAGTATTTGAAGGTTTGTCGTGTGGAAGATCCATGAGCAATGTAGAAGCTGCAAAGAGGGAAAAACTTCCTAACATTTAGAGCTATCAAGAAAGGTGGTGGGTCCCTTCTCCTTGGAGTCTTTGGGCAGAGGTTGAACTTTCACTTGTGAGACATATTATAATGAGATATATATTATATTATTGGATATATAGCATATATATATATGTATATATGTTATAATTGGATCAGATGGCCACTGATCTGTTCATTAAGCTTAGGCTTTGTAAAGCAAATTATGAAGTAGGTCTAGATAGTCAAAGAGCTTCTAGTACAATGTTTATCACATCCTAGGTACAGCTATAAACAAAATAAAACACACACACACACACACACACACACACACACACACACACACACACACACACCTCTGCAGGTGACTACATGTTCACCTTGATAAGATGTTTAGTGCCAGTTGTGATGTTCCCCACATGGGCTTCAAAGCAGATGTGGTGTCAGAAACATTTCTTTTTCTGATATTTCATGGCGGTTACTACCACTTAAGAATTCCCCAAGCACTGGTTCGTCTAAGCAAATAAGACAGGCATAGCGCACTGACATCATTACAGCTTAAAGCATCACAAAATGCAAATGGAAAAAATTGGTCTCCTTCCTTCTGATCAGAAAATTGCCATATTCAAGGATAGAGTGGTCATTAACAAAAAAAATGAGGAAACTTTCATACAAAAGTCAGAACTTGCTGTGATTAAAGTCACCCATCCTCCTAGCAATACAACCTACAGGAAATTCAGGAATTCAAGACTCATCCTTGTCCAATTTTTCCATATTATAAAAATACAATTAGATGAATAGTTAAAGGGGGGGGAATTTAAACTTAGACTGCTATCAGCACATTTATAAAAGCAAAGATATTAAACAGAATCAAGTGACTGCAAAAGACCATTCCTCTATTTAGAACATATTATCAGTGATAATGAATACTAATGCCTAGCAACACTTTGAGACATTGTTTTGTCCTTAAGTGCTGGTTTTTATATTTAGAAGCCTTGGGTTTGAATTTCACCTCAGATACTTTCTAGCTTGTGACAAAAAGCAATTTAGGGAGTCATACTATTGGTCCCAGATTTCTCAATGGCAAAATGGAAACAAAAATAATTAAACCTCCCAGGTCCCAAGATTGTTGGGAGGGAGGAATTTTGTTAAACTTGAGGAACCATAAAATTGATACAATTGATATTGTATATAATCTCTAATCAAGAATTCATCTACAAAAATATTAAAATAAGTTCTTAATCTATGGTTCATGATTTTTTTTAAAATGGTAACTATTTCCATAAAATTGATTTCCTTTAGTTATTTGAAACATGATTCTAAGAAGGGATCCCCAAGCCTTGCCAGACACCAAAGGTGTCCATGACACAAATAAGTTGAAGATTCCCACATTATAAAATGCAAAATAATGAAATATGTACATTCATTTTGGCTTGATTAATCACAAAAAAGAAAGTGAAACTTTGTAGCCCAAGTTCAACTGGGCACATGATGACTTTCATAAAAACAAACAAAAAAATACATTTTAGCCACCTAATAGAATTGTGTTTGCAACACTGACTCCTTTTCTGTAAATTAAGTAAAAAAAAAAAAAGGCATCATGGAGCAACTAAGTCAGGAAGACCTGAGTTCAAGTCTAACCTATAATTCAAACCATTTGTCTGGCCCTGGGGACATCATTTAGCTTCGAAGTATGCCAGACTACTCTCTGAAAACTAAAATGAAGACCATATACTGATCTATATTGGTTGAGGATATTTCCTCATGGCAAATTTCCTTCATTAGTGAAATCACAGGATTAGATCAATTCAAACAACACAACAACAACAGAATGCCCACAAAATACCCCAGCGTTAATTAGGCAAAAACTTTTTTCAAAAAAACTATTCATAGATTATGTAATGTTGGAAATACTGAAGAGAACCTTTATTAAAATTCTGAAGTTCACTAAAATGGATAACTTTATACAATATAAAGTTTAGAGTGACAAATATTTAGTTATGTGAACTAGCTATCTGTTCCCTCTCTGATCCTAAGAAGGGAGGGGGCATCATCTCTAAAGGAAAAAAAAAAGGCTGGCTGGTAACTGGCCTTTATTCATAGGGACAGGTTCAGATCTGTGATTTCATTCCTTTTTTTTTTTTTTTTTTTTTTAGGTTTTTTCAAGGCAAATGGGGTTAAGTGGCTTGTCCAAGGCCACACAGCTAGGTAATTATTAAGTGTCTGAGACCGGATTTGAACCCAGGTACTCCTGACTCCAAGGCCGGTGCTTTATCCACTATGCCACCTAGCCGCCCCAACTGTGATTTCATTTCGAAAGGGACACTTCAGGATAAGGAAACATCATCTACCAATGCTGGTTGAGCCCTACACTATAATTATAAGGTAATAGTTAAACACCAAGAGGTTAGATGACTTGCCCAGGGTCAGAAAGCTGCCAGCTATCAGAAGCAAAACCCAAACTTTTCTGATGGAAGCCCGATACTAAAATCCTACTCTGTTTCTCCATATTGTTTTGCCATTGGGATGAAAACACTAGCAGGTCATCCGTCCACTCGATTGGAAAAGTTTATGAGTATGGCCTGCAAGTAGATTAGTCTAGTGAAGTTTGGGGAGGTTCATTCCCAGAGGCAATGAAGAATCTCTAATGCTGCACAGAGAACCAGTAGAAGAAATTCAAAATCCAGCCATGAGGACCTGAAGCATCTCTAGTGCCATTTAGATATCAGTGCAAGTCCAACCTATTAGCACTAAACACTGAATGCATAAATCAATCAAAACACATTTATTAAGCACTAGACTCTGTGATTTTCACTAGGATTCAAAGACCAATTGAAATAATCCTGATCTCAAGGAGATAACATGCCTAAGTGGGTACAAAAGAAATGCAAACCAAATCATTTAGGAAGAAAGGATCTAACTATTGGGGAGGATGAGGAAAGACCTTGTGTAGAGTGCTGTGTTGAAGCTGAATCTCTTGCTATCTGTGTGTATCTGTATGTGTGTGTACATGTATGCAGTTTTATATGTTGTAATCTATATTGAATGATTCATTTAAACACATTTTGAAATTAAAAAGAATATGAGGCTCTGTTTCTGGGGAGTGCTAGTGAAATAAAGCTCTGATGGACTTCCACTTCAATCTCAGAGAAAATAAACATGGTAGCTCTGAAAAATAATTAGTGAAATTTACTCCAATTCTTATTCAAAGGGAAAAGTAATGTTTTAGAACACCTTAAAATAGTCAACTATCAATGTGCAAGAAGAAAAAGAGGCTGAGGACATTTCATGCCATGGAGACTTCTTCACATTTTTTTTGTAAAAAGCTTATTGGCAGACAAAGAGAAAGTCTTAATTATTTTGGCCAAAATTCTACCAATTAATTGTACCAAAATGATTATAATCTCATATAAGGACAAACAAAAGTTGCTACTAGTTTTCTTTTTTTTTCCTAGATTCTCTTAATCCTGATTATATGAGTTCATTATGAATGCATAATAAAAAAAAAAGAGGAAAAAAATCCTAGGAATAAACAATATGGAATGGCTAATTCTCCATAGGAATTTAACATAAGAAGAAATTAAGGCAGAGAATTTTAGCTAACTTGTTTGGGATTGGGAAGGTAAGCAAGTTCATTTCAATAATTGAAACTCAGGTTTCCCAACTTTTAGCCATTTGTTTTTCCCATCAGAATATCCTAACTATGGATACAGCTTGACAAATGCTGAATTTTCCCTCATGAGTTTGTACTCTCTTGAGTGGGGTGGGGTGGGGGGGGGGGGAGGGAGGCTCTGTCTTCTATTGAAATTCATTTTCAGGAAGGAGACCATAGAAAATGAGAGGGCATACTTATATAAAAAGGTAGATAATGACCAAAATCATTCTTACTTTAGAAATGATTGGAAATCTTCACACACTGCTTCACAACCGGGCCACTTGCATACACCATGTCCATAGAGTGGGTGGCTATGGGGGTGATCCTCATGGGATAAACTGAAAGAAGCCAAGACAAGGAAACATAATGTAATATATTTTCTTTACATTATTCCAATCAGCAAAGACATAAAGAATCAAACATATGACATAAGCTATGCTATTTTTAACTAAAAAAAAATTCTTCCCCTACTTATGATTTTTATTTTATTCAAAAATGGTGCAGTGAAGTTGTATGAAAATGTATGTAGCAAAATGTAAGGCTGTACACCTTGATACAAAATCATCTGACAGGTTTTTCAATGCCACGGTGGGTAATTTTTTTTTAGGAGAAATTTATTAACATTACACACTCTCAGTTAAACCTCATTCAGATGAAAAGCTGTCCATTTACAACTCTGCAGATTCTTAAAATATCGAGAACTGAAAATGTTGTAATTTATATAATAATCAAAAACTTCAAGAAATCCCTACTTAATTTTGATATCCTAACACTAGGTTTTCTCTACAGCATATTATTAAGTTCTTTTCTTCTCCTGCAAGCTCATGGGGCTTTCATATAGTCAAATGGTGTCACTAAATGTTTTCCAATGCAGAATTCAATACAATGGGCAAATGTGCGATTAAAGAACTGAGAAATACCAGTGGGTCAGAGAGGACTATTAGCCATTTTAGACTGGGAAGAAGGTTCAGATTTTCAAACTGCTCAAACCAAGGGTTACAGGAAATTTTCTTATGAATGTTAAGGGGTTAATCCTTCTGCAGGATTCCAATCAATACGTAATGATTTGGCTGCACTGATCCAAGTCATAAGATGCTTTGATCCAGTCCATGTGGTGCTGAGGGAAATGTAGCCGCTGCACTCACTGATGAACCTTATTCTAAAATATTTTCCTCTATTAGATTTCTGCATTCAGACTTCTTTCCAATAAATTACTTTTGCACTGGTTTCCATAACCTTAGATTCCATCCAATACAATGTAAAAATAATAACATTTGAGAGCTATGTTTTCTACTCATGCACATTTCTTTGATCACTGAGGCTGTATGCCGCGTGGTCCACTGGCTTGGCTATACCCTCAACTTGAAGTTTAACTATACTATGACCACATAAGTAAATAAGCTCTACTATTAATATTGTTATTATTATGATATCAGCTCATCATTATTATTGCTATTTTGAGACTGGGTCTCCCTATCTTCCCCAGATGGAGATACAATGGTCATTCACAGACCCGATCTCTTTTCTGATCTGCCCAGATGTTTTGACTTACTCTATCTCCAATCTGAACCAGTTCAACCCTCCTTAGGGCAGCAAAGTGGTGTCAACCCTAGTATGCAACCGAACTGCTTTTAGCCCTACTAAGGCTCAGAACTTAGGAAGTCAAGCTAACTTGCTTAGATTCTGGATAACAAGGGTTAACAGGGATTTCTATTTCAGTCACACTCAACAAGCTACATAAACCCATTGAAACAATTTCTCATCTATATGTGGGCAAATATAATGTGTTCTTCTTTTCTGATTTTAAGACAGCATTTAATCCACCCTATAGAGAACATGATAAAATTCAACCAGAGAATCTGATTTTTTTAAATGTAAAAACAACTATAGTCTAACAATCACTGTTTCCTACAATCTTTTAACAATCTGAGGATCCTAGCAAGATACCTTGCCCTTGAATTAAGGAAATAATTTCCTGAAAGAAAGGGAAAAATTATGTAGAGAGTCAGTATGCCAAGGCACTGATGCTTTTCATACAAAGCAGGACTGAAATAATGATGATGAGGTCAATTCGCTTGGCT
Organism: Macrotis lagotis; assembly: GCF_037893015.1. Classification (NCBI taxonomy): domain Eukaryota; kingdom Metazoa; phylum Chordata; class Mammalia; order Peramelemorphia; family Peramelidae; genus Macrotis; species Macrotis lagotis. The sequence goes on along the minus strand of NC_133665.1, from coordinate 161,667,502 downwards.
ATTGGGACACATTAATTACAATAGCAAGGAGATACTATGAGAGCCTTTGAAAGAGAAGTAAATCCACTAAGCACAAGGAATGAAAGTTACCACATCTTGCCCTTAACCTAAAGAGAGATATGATGGGAAGATACACATTCTTTTTTAGATTACTGAGAAACAAGAGAATAAAGGAACATTCAAGACCATTTAGATTACTGGAGTAATACTGGTATATTCTCAATATGCAAAATTTCAAGCATCAGTTGAAGTCTAACCAACTATCGTTATTTTTACCCCTCTCTAGAATGTTAACAGGGCTTTTTAAAAAAAAATATCAGTAGGCTAAACTATTTAATCAAGATAAAAAATTAATATCAATAGTTCAAAATTGCATATAATTTTCTATTTATCCCACTGTGCTTCTACTGTTAAGCTGAGATTGTTTAAAAAAACAATATGAGTTCTGTACAGTCAGATTTATAGCTGAAAATTAAATTTAAATGATTTAACATGGTGTTTGGAGGTGAGGGGTTTTTTTTTGTTAACATATTTAATTGTAAAAAAATCCCAGAGAATGAATAAGAAATTGTTCTAATATGTTATTCATAGCTCACTGAGGCACCTTCATTTCATAGTGAGTATAGATCAAAACTTATTACAGTTTTAACAGAGCTAATCTTCATAGGGATGACTAGTCTTAACAAAGGCCTAGGAGTTGTGGACAACTCTATATTGTACAGGTTTATTTATAATCAATTTCATTGATAGCTTTGGTTTATATTTTGCTTCAACTTTCCCCTCTGTTCTTTCACTTCTCAAAGTCATTTTTTTTAAAAGTTTTTGTGAGGCAATGGGGTTAAGTGGCTTGCCCAAGGCCACACAGGTTAATTATGAAGTATCTGAGGCAGCATTTGAACTCAGGTACTCCCGACTCCAGGGCCAGTGCTCTATCCACTGCGCCACCTAGCTGCCCCAAGTCAAAGTCATCTTTTGCAAAGATTTTTTTAAAACAGGAAAAAAGTCAGCAAAATTTAACAATACATTAAAAAAGATCTGATGCTATGAGTGCAGTATAGCCTATCCCTGGAGCTTCTCAACTCTGAAAAGAAACAAGAAGAGACATTTTCCTCTTTCTCCTTTGAGGTCAATTTATTCTTTATAATTTCATAACATCCTTATCAGATCCTGTGATTATTTTTTCCCTTGTGCACTGATTTAACTAGTGTCTATATTTGTGGTGTCAAACTCAAATCTAAAGGGCTTCAAATTGTCTTAGATAATTAACATTTATGTTGCATTGAATTTTCATTTTATTCTGTTAAACATTTTCCAATTATATTTTAATCCACTTCTGGCTCACTTTCCAGAATTCTATGGGCCTCAGTTTGACGCCTCTGGTCTGTACTATTTTCTTGGCTCTGCTTACTTCATTCTGCATCAGTCCATCTAAGTAAGTTTCTCTGTAGTCGTCACATCAATATTCCATTAAACTCTTTTACCACCATTTGTTTAGCTATTTTCTAATTGAGAAGTATCTGCTTCCTTCCTAGTTCTTCAGTACCACAAAAAAAGGAATGACATTATTCTGGCACACATAGGGGTTCCTTTTTGTCAATGACCTCCTTGTGGGATGTGCATAGCTGTAGAATTTAAGGTTAAAAACATGCACATTTTAGTCACTTAATTTTTTAACTAGCATTCATAGAAAAATTTAAAGTTTGCAAAGTGCTTTAAAATATTATCTTGTTTAATTTTAAATTAAATTATTGCAAACTGCTCTACCAATAATTCATTACTGTGTTTGTCTCTATACCCTCCCCCATATATATACCTATATTTTGTAACTTTGTACATTTTGGGGTGTGAAATGAGTCCTTAGGTTTATTTTGATTTTCATTTTTCTAATTATTAGAAAACTGATAGCTTCTTTCACATGGTTGCTAAGAGTTTGCTGAATATTCTTTTGGAAACTGCTGATTTATATCCTTTGATGGCTACTTCTCTACTGGGGTTGGCTTTTGCTCTTAGGGATCTGTCAGGTGGGTCTCTAATGATGCATATTTGAATACTTTTTTTTTAACATGAAAAGCATCCTCCCCCCAATAGAAATTCTTATTAAATAGTGCTTTGTTGAAGGTGGGAGGCTGGAATAGGTTGGAACTGCTAGGAAGGGAATCCAGAAAATGGACTGATTTTTTAAAAAATCCTATTCAGTTAGAATGTTATAGAGTCCGTTTTCCCAAATTTTCTGATTTCATTTACAGTTTTAGCAGGCAATGCTAGATCAACCTCTGAAGGGGAACCCTTTAAGGAATACATCTTAAAAAAAACTTATTAGGGGGAAAATTATTTTTTTTTAGGTTTTTTGCAAGGCAATGGAGTTAAGTGCCTTGCCCAAAGGCCACACAGCTAGGTAATTATTAAGTGTCTGAGGCTGGATTTGAACTCTGGTCCTCCTGACTCCAGAGCCAGTGCTCTATCCACTGTGCCACCTAGCCACCCCAAAAAATAATTTTAAAATTACATCCCCCTTTGCTTCTTTATACCCTGTTATAAAAGGGACAATGGAGGAAATGAAAAAGTGAATGAAAGGACACATTTTCCTTGAATTGCTTTAGAATTACATTTGTCCAGGAAAATATGGCTAGAAAGTAAAAATCTTGGTGTCTATGGTAAGAAAAAGTACAACTTCTGAAATACTGACAAGGTCAGGGAGAGACAAAGATGTATTTAATTTTGAAAAGATTTTAACATGTTAGCTAAAAGATTAACTTCTTTACTTGGGGGGTCAAAACTTTATTAAAAGTCATATACACATACATAAACACATAACACAAATCATATATATATATATATATATTAAAAGTAAAATGTATTTTTTTTTTTTCATTTTATTAGTGCTTCTTGATATACTGCATCAGACTATAGGCCTCCTGAGGGCAGGTGCCAGATTTTAATCTATGTATCTCTTCCTGACAGACAGCAGTGTTTTTTGGTACATACATACTGTTCCTCCTTTTCTCCCCTTACCCTTAACATAGTCTGTGCCATTTTAAGATTTAAAAGCTTAAAAAACTGAACTAAGACTTTTGGGATACCAAGTAGTATGTTAATTTTTATGTTGATGGAGACTGAAAATAGGGTTCTAAAAATGAAACACTTATGTGTAAAATATCAATGTCGAATCCAAACAAGGAAAATTATATTATATGTTTACCCAGAAAGAATAAAATTTAAATTAGAAACAGGTATGAGGTCAAAAGCAAAACCTATCTCATTTAATTTTTTTCTTCCCATACATATTGATTTAGATTCTTCTTAATTACTATGCATGAACACAGAGGGATATAACACATACTTATTAAAATTAATTTGTCCCTAATATTGAGTACTGACTTTTTTTTCTCCCATCCACCTATTCCCTCCTAACTTAAAAAAAAACCCAACGACAAAATACATATAGTAAATATGCATGGTCAAGCAAAACAAATCTCAATTTTGGCCATGTTCAAAAATGTGCTTCATATTGCAAATAAAATCAAGGATATTCCCAAAGTATTAGCAAAGTATTAAACTTTAATAGCTAAGACTTTGGGAATACCCTCATATACATTTAAAATAAAATTTAACAGTTTTTCCTAATACACAAAATTATCAATTTAATTTTATTAAAATATTCTAGTATATATAATGCCAAAATTTAAATGAAATATATAGAAAAACTGACCCAAAATCCCTGATCCCCACCCCCATTTAGAAAATTTTATTTTCAGGGAAAATTAACTGTAACTTAACAGCTAGGGGAAAGTGAGAACTTGTTTCCTTAAAATCAATTTTGCCATGATTTTTTTTTAAAAAGTTTCTTATCGATAATTTTATTATTAAATTCTAAAAGTTAACTAATAGTACTAATAACAAAAGATATTTATACAGTGTTAAATTTTGACTGAGGATCTGAGTTAGAATCTTATTTTTGCCAATGTTGGACAAGGCACCAAATCTGTTTCTTCATAGTTAAAATGAGGGTCTTAGGCAGGGAAGTAGTGGTGCAGAAGACAGGAAATTAGATTTAGATCTAGAAATATGTGGGTTCAAGTCTCACATCAGATTCTTATTCTAGATTAAGACTCTGAAAAAGTAACTTAACTTTTCTTAGCCTCGATTTCCTTAACCTTTAAAATGTTCAATTAGGTTTTGACTCCACTAACCCACTTCTTCCAGGATGAATTCATCACCAGAATTTTTATCATGGAGATTATTTCAGCTTTGGTACTCAGCACCTTCTCAGTATCCTCAGCTGCCTCTCTTTCTTAAGTTAGGACCCCCTTCATAACCCCCCCATCCCTCCATTGGAGAGCCCAGAAAGAAGCTCCTCCCTAAGACTCCCTTACAGAGGGCTCAGAATTTCCAGTCATTTCCCACCAGTGGTTCTACTTAATCATGGCACAATCTACACCCCCCCCACACACACACACACTTTAAAGTTTCCTTTTTGGTTGTGTCTTCCCCAGAAGACTGTCAGTTCTTTAAGGGCAGAGACTGTCCTTTTTCTTAACTGTCTCTTTAGTGTTTAGTACAGTGTCTTTGACATAATAGGCAATAAAAAAAATGTCTATTTATAATTATTGATTCTTGTACTAGATTACAACCACAGTCCCTTACAGCTCAAAATGCATTCTCATTGAAAGCAAGGTTTCAAAAGAGCTTCACTAACATTTTATCATTTGACTGTTGTAACTATAATAACAGATGAGGGTCACCTAACTAGCTAAGCTTTGGAGGTAGAATTTGAAATGAAGAATTTTCCTGATTCCAAGTGCATCAGGTTTTACACTCTACCAAAACAAGGAACATTTGGCTACCATTAGATTTACCTATTAAGTAAAATATGTATATAGCTGATCATAGTTTGTAAAGTGGTCATTATATAATCACATATAGTTTTAAAGGATTTCTGATCTAGGAACCCGGTCTAATTTGTCTCCATGGAAGCAAAGTATCAAATGGCTCATGGAGAACATATCTGAAGAGTCCTTAATTTTATATGTGACAGAATCATTCCAAATTCAGTGCTGCTCAATCTTTCAATGGAAAGTACTGATATACTGTAGAATTTTCCTCAGCTTCTACCAAAGACCTTTTCTCCTAAGACATTCTAAACCCCTTTGGTTTTTCCCACCAAATTAGCCTCTGCTTAAGTCTTTACTCTTTGTCTCTAAATTATTAATTATTTAAATTATTAAAGAATGGAAATGCACAATTACATTAATATTGTCTTCTACTATGGCAATTTTTTTTCAAATCCATGAGATCTGCAACAGTGATGGTGTCAAAGATAACTGGAAACTGCAGTAAGAGAGACTGACCTCTGATAAAAAATTCAGTTTCAAGTATCATATTAAATATATACATATATATGTTAAGAAATTTTATTCTTTGGTTTTATTTTGATTCATAAGGATAAATGCATCAAAATAGAGGATTTAATCTTGTTATAGTTGAGATGCTCTACTGATGGATTTAAATTCTTTTTAGTTTTCTATTAAACTTTAAATACTAGAAAACAACAGAATTTTTTTGTTTCTCAGTTTTTGCTAAGGCACCTTAAAGGTACAATGTATTGTTCTCAATAGGAATCATAGTTAATATAAAAACACCTCTTTTGAAATTACTGAAAATGAATACAAGGGATGAAAAAGGATCCAGTAAATGTAGTAAAACATCAGCTATCTGGAAGTCCATTGGGGTAAGAGCCTGCAGAAATCAACAGCTTCTGAAGTCCTTTCAATTCCCAAAATAAGATCATGGGATCATTGATTTCCATCTAGATGGGGCTCCACAGGCCACTGAGTTCAAGTCCATTTTACAAATAAAAAAACTGAGGCACAGAGAGGGTTAATGACTTGCTCAAGGTTACACACATGTAATACCTGAGATAGAATTTAAATTCAGTTTTTTTTTCTGATTCCAAGTCCATGCTATACCCATGATGCCATGCTTCTTCTCACAAATCATGATCCTCGATGAATGTTGGGTTTTTACAGACTGCTGAGCATTAACCGATTGAATGCCATACAGATTTTTATTTTTATCCAAAAAAGAAATCTTTAAAAATATGCTGCATGCTTCTCTGCCTTCTTAAACAAAACACATTGATAATAATTTAACCTTTTCTTAATGACAGTGGATCATTATTTTGGATCAATTAGCCTATCTGGATGAAGTCAACAAACATTAAATAACTTCTATGTTTCAGACACTTGGCTAAGCACTGAGGATACAAAGAAAAAAACAAAACAAACAACAATTAGAAAACCCTACCATAACAACAACAAAACAGTCACTGAAGTCACAGAGCTCACAGTCGAATAGAGGAAACAATGTGCATTCTTCTCCAGAGGTTCTATGATCCACCCAAATTCTAAGTTCCTACTTCTGATACTTAAATCATTTCCCAACTCTGGAATGTACCCAGTTCAACTGCCACCTTTTGGGGTCCCGGTCATCATTAAGAGAGCCACACAAAACATCTCCTCCTCTGTATTGCTATTTTTGAAACAACCCCTCCAATCTGTGGACACTTCACATGAAAATGCTTTGAGGTCTTAAAGTCAAATACCCATAATAGTATGATATCACATTGGTTCAGCTATTAAATTAAAATCTAGACTCTAGGTGGCGCAGTGGATAAAGCACCGGCCCTGGAATCAGGAGTACCTGAGTTCAAATCCAGCCTCAGACACAGCCTCAGACACTTAATAATTACCTAGCTGTGTGGCCTTGGGGAAGCCACTTAACCCCACTGGCCTTGCAAAACCCTCCCAAAAAAGTCATTGCTAAATCTGGAGAGGATCTGAGTAACACACTGTGCTAAACTTGGAGGATACAAAGAAAAAAAACAGTTTCTACCTTCAAGTATCTTACCTTTTCATGTAGAGGGAAGATGTATTATTTGTTGTTATGCTAATCTTGCCTGCTGTGTTCATAGTATATTGTGAAAATAATTCTAGATCTAGGCTTTGTAAACTTCTTAAATGTGACTGGTAAGTCTACAAATCTCATTCTGAAACATCACAAAGAGAGGTCCAAATCAATCAGTTATCCCTTTACACCATTTTGATTTCTGTTATATTATGAGCACATTTTCTAAGAGTTAGATAAGAACTAAAATCTGAAGCATTCTCTCTCAACTTTCTACTTATTTAGGTTAATGTTTTACAGAAGTTAAAAAAGAATTAAAATCTTTACTTTCTAGTTGTTACAATGGATACACTAGGCTTGGAAGTAAATGCTTAAATCACTGCCTCTGTTGCTGTAAGCACAAATAGATAAAACCAGATGATCTTGATCTTACTGTTTTGTGAACAATAAAGCACAACAGAAATGTAGCTATTTTTTCTTGGCAATGCTATCAGCTTGCCCTTCAAAAGCTGTAAAGATGGAGCATGGATTCCAAGGATCAGGTGATAATGTTATCGCAGGACTCACTCCATGCTCCCAAAATGCACCACATTCCTAAGATCTATTATCTGATGGTTTCCCAATGGAAGGAGCATGAGTTTGTTTCTAGGGACAGAAGTGTTTCATGTGTTCTGGTAAGGATGGAAAAAGGAGGAAATGGTTCTTTTCTCTATAGATGCATCAATAGTTTGTGAAAAGAGGGAAAATTCTGAGGTCAAAGAAGAAAAATGAATAATTTTTAGTTTCAGGTCTTTTCTTCTTCCACCCTCATAGATAATTCTCTAAGGATAGTGAATTTATCTTTATAGAAGCACAGATCAAAGCTCCTCATTTTATAAGCATAGAAAATAAGATCCCTTTCTCACAGGTAGGTAAAAGCCAAGTTTGAATTTGAATCCAAGACTTCTGACTTTAAAAAAATCATCCTTTTGAGGGGAAACTGTTGATTATGTGCTAGAAACAGTGATAAGCAGAAGGGAGAATGAGACAGAAGGGAAATAGCTCCTGCCTCATCTACATCACCTCTTCTTCAGTTTCCAGGAACACAGCCTGTCCATCAATGAGTCTTTAGTAAGCTAGATAGCCTATGGCTAGCTACATGGCAAGGCATAGGCTAGGGCTGAAGAGTCAATAAAAAGCATCAACAGCCTCAATTCTCAAGGAACTGAATCGGAATAGTAAGCACACTACACTTATAAGGGAGAGGGAAGAAAATCTCAGAGGACAAAACACTACTAGCAGCTGGAAGGACCAGGAAAGGCTTCTCAGAGAACGAGGTATCAGAGCTGAGTCTTGCTGGGAGGAGAAGGGGCAGAAGGGTCCGAGAATGGAGAGCCAGTGCAAAGGTATGCTCTGGTGATCAGAGGGGCAGGAAGCAGGCTAGAAGAGTTGGATCAGAAATTGAAAGGAGGAGAGGAAAGTTTAGGAAACCTAAAGGGGAGGAAGTGGTAAGGTGATACAGAGCTATCAATGGCAAATAGTGGAGTTCAAAGTCCTATGTTTTTCAAAGGTAAGACAGAAAGGTGTTTGTATATCAAAAGCACAGTAATAGGTGCAACCTAAATGAATAAAGATGGCTTCCTACAAAACTGTAACAAATATGCATGTCTCCCAGTTTTTCAAGCAGTGAATCCTTGACTCTCATTCACTGGAACTCTCATCATCTCAATTTTCTGCTGCTTTTTAAATCATGTTTAATTAGAGGATTTCACATTCCCTCGTGATATCATATTCATGTGTAGAACCTGCAATTGGAGTGATTGTGAATTAGGCTAATAAGTGCCAGATTTGTGCTTTTTAAAAGATTGAGATTATTGTTAATATCTGCACATTATTATACTGTAAGACTCAGAGATGACATGAACTTTATGGCTGGAATAAGGTATGTTAACTATTTAAGGAATTCTTTTTCTTCTCTGTTCTCACTTTAATGAATTCAAGAAAATTAATCCAAGATTAAATGACTTAAAAAAGACAGCAATGAAGTGTCACTATAAAGTAAAAGTACACATTGTCTTTTATCAACTTTCAACCAAGTATTTCTATGAAGCATCCATATAATGGGCTTCAAGAGAATACATGGGCCAAGTTTTCTGATCTCTTCCTCATGATTATAGGGACAAAAAGGAAAATTGGATATAGATCAGAACAATAAAATAAAGGCGAGGGAATAGCATTCATCAACAAAGGTAAGACTAATTTAAATTTTCTTCTCAGTTCAAACTTCCATACAGGCAAATAACAAGAATTATTATCATCATTATCATGCTTCCAAGTAAAGTGAAACATGGTTTTTTCCCCTAAAGCTTCCACACATTTCCTGTAACATTCTCTACTGAGGATGAATATATCTTTTCTTTTACTCTCTCCAGAATCACAGCCATTTTCCAGATAGAAAGAATCTCAGAGATCATCTATTCCAACTCATAGTAGAAAAAGAATCCCTTCAACAGGACCACCTAAATGGTCATCCAAAACCTCTGATAAGAGGAAGCTCACTACCTCCAAAGAAGTCTGGTAGACTTTTTGATAATCAATTGTTAAGAAGTTTTCCTTCATATCAAGACTATATTTTCCATTGTAATTCCACTCACTGTTCTGAACTCTGGGACAAAACTGAATACGTTAAGAAAGGCTTTAAAAGTTGAACAGAAGAGAGACATTAGGGAACTATTGTACTTCACTGAATAGGGAATTATACAGCAGATCTGTACTTTAGTAGCTGAAGGGATGAAGTAAAGAGAGGCTTGAGGCATGGAGGCTGTGCTAGGAGAGAGAAGTTATTGGAAATGTAGGATTGATAAGCACTGAAAATAGTCAAACTAGGAGAATGAGACAGAAGACACAAATCTGAAACCTAAGTTGTAAGTCGAAGAGACTAGGATGATGATGGAGTTCTCAAAAGTAATAAGAAGATCAGCAAGAGGGGAGGATTTGATGTGAAAAATAGTAAATTCAGTGTGACCTTGTTGAGCCCATTACAGAAGATGACTATAGAGGGTATCTGTTCAAGATGTCTAATGAACCATTGGTATGAGGTGGAGTTCAAGAGAAAGGTGAAGTTTGGATAAACAAATCTGAAAACTCATCAGCATAGAGATGATCATTGATCCATAGGAGATGTTCCCAAAAGAATTAGTATGGAAAGATAAGAAAAGAGGGACCAGGGTAAAGCCTTGGGGTATATCTGGAGGGCAAGACTTGAAAGATATAATAAAGGAGAGAAAAGGAATGGTCAGACAAGTAGCAGGACAACCAGGAGATAGTAGTCACAGGAATCTAGAGAAAAAGGAATGAAATCAGTAGAGACAAAGACTGCAAATTTGGTGATCTAATGGAACCTTATATAGCAGAGATCTCTAGAGCAATTCATTGAAGTGTTCCTTGTACTACAACTCTCTGAATTGAGAGTGGAGATATCATTTCTTTTACTCTCTCCATTTATGACTGCTCTTAGGGTTAATCCATTTAAACAGCTCCAACCCACAGGGCCAGAAAATTGGAGTACCTGGTTATTTCCAGGTTAGCCCTCCACCTCTAGGGATACTTGAGATGGGGTAACTAAGTTCAGAGATGTGAGACCAGGTTTAGCTCTGACACACTCTGTACTTTGGTGTACACTGCAGATCATCGATGAGTGCAAGTGCCCCTTGGCATCACTGAGTCTAAGCATCTCATTTTTACAATGTGGGAAAGATCAAAAGACATGATATGACTGGTCCAAAGTGAGGAGCATAAGGATATGGACTTAGATAGTATCAATAAAAGTCCAGTGTTGCTTCCACTCTACTCCAGTACTGAATATAGTTATTAGGAAAAGGCTTTGTAAATCTTATAGTTATCTCCCTGTGAATTATTATAAGCTTTGCTTTTTGAAGTTCATGCAATTTACTCATACTCCTTTTCCAACCATCCTTACTGCTGCCATTTACTAACTTCCTGGCTACTAGCCCAATTTTGTCAGCATCTTTAGGATCTAGCTTATAGTCCTCCTTTGTATTCTGTCTTCTGCTTTGAAGACTTTAGTACTGATGATGACAACCTCTATGACATTTTGACTGCATAATCTCAAGGCAAAAAAAAACTCCTTTCATGCTTAATATCATTCCAACATTTGAAAAATCACTTTCTTTAAAGAAAAAAATTGCAACACACCCTGGGACCTGAACGTAAAATTCTACTCTCTGACCATAATCACATCTCAATTCAATGAACATTATTATCAATAAAATGGCTACTATGCACCCTCACTGCCTTAACATAGCATCTGGCCCAGCTAGAAATGAAAGTTCCTGAGATCAATGAAATTACATTATTTGAAAGGGAAACCACATGAGCTTAGATAAATAAAAAAATTTAAATATATAAAGTAAATACACACTTTCACTAATTGAGAAGGGAAGAGACCCTAAACCTAAACTTTATGCCAATCTTGACCTTCCTCTAACTGACTCTTGTCTCTTCTCCCAGCCCAGTGCCCTAGTTTGGTCTCTGTTTGCTTTTAAGCCTTGGCTCCTTGGTCTGTCACTCTGATGATTTAAGAGCCACCATCCTAGAGTAGATGACCTTCTGCTATTCCTGACTTGCTAATCCTTACCCCTGGGTAAACACCACCATTGGATTTCTCTCTGCTCTTGTCCCCTTGGCTGCTAAGCATTGCTGGAAAAAAGTCAAGAAATCAAACTATTTCACCCACTACAAGATTTATGAGGGATGACTTCACTGGATTCTCACTGCTATTCTAGAGTTTCTCTCTCTCTCTCTCTCTCTCTCTCTCTCTCTCTCTCTCTCTCTCTCTCTCTCCCCCTCCCTCCCTCCCCTTTTTCAGATCTTTTACTATCTCCTGAACTCTCAAATTGTATACAACCTCCCCTGATTTTTATACTAGCTTATTTGTTATTTGACAGGAGCTCCTTCAATCCCTAAATTTATTGGTTTTATTATCTACTCTTTCCTTCCTTCTAATTACATGTATTTAAGTTATATATATGTACATATACATACACACATTTCATGTATCTATACATACATCTATCTATATCTATCTATCTATCTATATGCATTCCTCATTAAGGCTATTTTCCCTACTTGTATCCCAGATTTCACCTGATATCTTTTTCCAACACTACTCTACCCCATCATGTTTGCTTTTCATAGGTTTAATAGATCCATAGCCAGAAGGGATCTCAGGAACAATCAAATCCCAAGTCCTTCTTTTTTCTTTTCTTTTCTTTTCTTTTCTTTCTTTTTTGGTTTTTAGAAGGCAATGGGGTTAAGTGACTTGCCCAAGGTCACACAGTTCAGTATCTGAAGTTGGATTTGAACTCAGGTCCTCCTGACTCCAGGACTGATACTCTGTCTATTGCACCACTCAACTGTCCCCCAAGCTCTTACTTTTCAAATGAGGTGGCAGAGTCCAAGGGAGCTTAAAGATTCCAAAGGTAAGATGGTGGAATCAGAATTTGAATTCAGATCTTCTGACACCAAAGCCAGTATTCTTTCACAAGGCATCCTCATTATCTCTCTTTCCAATGGTTCCTTTTTATCTGTCCATAAGGTCTCTACAATTCCTTCAAATTTGTCCCTTGACTCTTCTACCTCATCCAGATACCAGCCCACATGTTTTCTCACTCTCTGCCAAAATTCTGGAAAAAGCTGTCTATGCCAATGCCTCCACTTCACCACCTACTCAAGTGCCTGCAATCTGATTTTTACCTCCCACCACTTGATGGAAATTGCTCTCTTAGAAGTCACCTCTGACAGGCTAATCGCCAAATCCAAAGTTTAAATTAAAAAAAAAAACACATTCTAAACTTAGTATCAACAAAACATTCAAGTACACAAAAAAATCAAAAAACAGAAATTTTTAAAGTTTTTATATTTACAGTAATTCTAAAAAGTACATATTATTAACAAGTTCATAATAAAAAGATCCAATTTCTTTTTGGTAAACTTTTTTATCTTCTATATAGTTTCCTATGTATTTCTTTCTGATTGTGACTATTATTAAGTTGGGACGTGTATTCAATTTAAATTATCTTTTTTTCATGTTGCATCATTTCAAAGAACAGTCCCCTTCTCCACCACCTTTTAGATGTGATTTCTTGGGTACAAAAACAGTTCACTGTACTCACATTCTACATTATGTTCAGCATTCTCTCTCTGTTATACATGAGGGTTCTTTTAGACTCATTGAAGAATTTACACTCCTCATCCTCATTCACTTCAGTTGATACCTTTCTTCTGGATACTACTGCATATGTGAATATGTTTTCCCTACCTCCTTGTTTTAACCACCTTAAGCTAAAATTAAAAAAAAGTAAAATCAGAGTCCAGGATCAAATTTGGGATCCACTTGTTTTTTTATGCTTGCTCACACAACTCTGAGTACTTTATGCTGCAGATCCTTAGATTGTTCCCACTCTGTCATACAAATCAATTTTCCAGCTTCTCTCACAATATTCCCTAAGTCCAAATTATCTTCTCTTTGCTTGCTGAGTTCCAAAATGTTATATAAACTGAAAATCAAATGCCACTTTACTTATGAAGCCTTCCTTGATTCCTCCAACTGGTGACATCTCAGACCTCACCCCTGCACCCTGCATACTTCTATCTCAATTTGACTAGATGAGGGCCGAAACCCATACCATCTGGACTTCATTTCTCTCTTTAATACCTGGGATGGTATTCTGAACACAGTAAATGTTCAATAAATGTTTAGTGTATAAGAAAATTCCACATCTACGCTAACAAAACTCTGGAAATAAACTATGAGGTCACAGAAGAGGAGAAGATAAATGACTGAAATTGAGTCATAGTGCTTGCATATGAATCCCCAGCTCTGATATATCCTCTCGGCGTGATCTGGGGCAAACATAACGTCTTAAGCCCAAGTTTCCTCATTTGAAAAATGAGGAAATTTGACTATATGACTTCTGAAGTCCCTCCCAGCTACAGCTCTATGAACCTACAATCAGAATGGCTGAACAAAGTGAATTGTAATAATTATGATGGAATAGTACTGTTCTGCAGAGAATGGTGAAAAGGAAGGATTTCAAGAAAAGAGGGAGGGCTTATATAAAGCAATCTGGAAAAAGAAAGAACTAAAAGAATATATTCAATGAATACAACTATCCAAATGAAAACAACTCTAAATAGCAAGAAAACTGAGATCAAAAACAATGGACAACGTTGATAATAATTATTATAGTCAAAGCACACACCCTTCCTTTCTTTAAACAAACAGTAAACTATAAAGTGTAAGGTTGCATCTGTTATCAGTCACAATCAAACTTTTAAACTATTTTGCTTAACTGTTTTCAGGGACTATCTTTTTGGGTGGGTATAAATTGTGAATGTCCTGCATGGGAACAGAAATTGTCAATAAAGAAACACTCTGTTAAATAATAAATGTTTTCTAAATCAAGGGTAACAAGCAACTACAAGAAAAGTTAATCAAGTTAGGAAAAAGATATTACTGTGTCTTAGAGATCATTTATTCAGATCCCTTAATTTTATAGTCGAAGAAACTGAGTCCAAAAGAAGTTGTGAATTCCTGAAGTTATTCCATTTACTGACCTTTCCCCAATTACAGTAGTATATATTCACTCAGTGATTTTGCTCTTAGGAAGTTAGCAAAAAGTATGGTAGACCATTACTGGAATTTAGGGGATAAAATGTAAGGATATCTTTGCAAATGCTACTGAATCAACAGGTCTAGGTGTATTGTAAAGCATGAAAATACAACACTCTAGCATTAGGCATCCTTAGATTGTGTCTATTAAATCCATGTGGATTATATGGGTCAGAGCAGAACAAAGTTAAGTTGGATGAGGGCCACAGCCATCTTGAACAAAAATCAGGAATATTTTAAGAAATGAAAGGAAGGTCAAAGCTGGCTATGCTCTGCTCCCCCGAACTATTTTGCTGAAAAGCACTAAGTCATTTAAAGTGACTTCAGGATTAATCAATATCCTACAGACTCCCAATTGAAGCAAAGTCCTGGAGTAAAACCAGTCTTTCTCCTTGATAGTACAAAGCTGCAGGTGTGGCATCTAGACCTCTTGAGTTTATTCTGAGTCACTTTGCTTCCCTTAAACAACACCTGTATTCCATATGGGAAAGAAATCAGGAGCTTTAAGGGTTCACTCTGAGAGAAGAGTGTCATCTACCTAAAAGTCGAAGAATACTGTTTTCAGGTACAAAACTATCCATTTGGGATTTATTACCCTCTAGAGAGGGAAGGCAGAAATGGCTAATTGCCGCTTTCATTATGGATCTAAGGACAAATAGAATAAAAGGCTAGGCTTATAAGTCTGGATGTAACTCTCCTTTATAACCACTGTTAACTCTGTGAGTTAATAAACAGGGTAAAACATCCTATTTTTGTTCCCAAAGCCCAGAAGTCTCCAGAGTTAGAGGACAATAGAACATGGAAACAGAGCTTTGGTGTCTGTGACTGACTGCTGCATTCTCCTGAGTCAATCATACATACAGAACAGAAGAGCCTGGTGATAGAAGTCAGAAGGCCAGTGTTTAGTTAGTGATAAGTGAAGGTACAAGAAAGTCAGAGACCTTTGCCACACTTCATCAGGAACCTATAATGGCAATCCTGACTCACTAGCGAGTTTGTAACTTATAGTTTGCATAGACAGCATTACCACAGAGCTCTCTATTTAAAAAAAGAGACTAAAATAATGCTTTTCAAGGAGTGGTTATGAGCAACTGTGTCAATACATTCTCAGAGACCTCTAATCCAAAAGTTATTAACACTGTTAGGCAGACATTCCTATTATGCCGATGGACATTTGTTTGAAGATGGTGAGTCACAGTGCCTACATGGAACTCTGCCCATATGCCATAGGAACCGATAGCTCTTTAGGAAATGTAACTTTTAGTCTCAATTGCTTTTGTTCATTTTAACTCTAGAACTTTCTGAATCATTTGCCGAAGTCAATTTTCAATTGGAAACGACCAAAGGAGAAGTTATGGGAATGAAAAAAGAAAGAAAATTGAGGCAAGATATTTCACCTCTTCAAGGCTGAGTCCTTAATCAAAAGTCTTCACAATTCCTTCTAGCTTGACAGCTTGTGGTTCTATGAACTGGGGAACAAGAAGGAGGAGAAGGCTGGTATAAAAGGGGAGAAGATCATAGATATCAAACTGACCCTTATAAGGAAATTATTTACAGATGAGGGAATGGAGAAGCAGTGATTTTAAGTGACTTAATTCAATCGAAGGTCACAGTAGTTAGTAGCAGATGGGAAAGAATTTGAACCTTGGTCCTCCGACTCTTTGCTTGAGGTTGGTATCAGGGAGGAACATTAGATTTCATCTGCATCTCTACAGCCTTGGAAGTAATTATTTTCTTGAATTTTGGCAGCTAGATGTCTCAGTAGATAGAGCACTTGAGCTAAAATCAGGAACCTGAGGTTGCAACAAGCCACTATGCTAGCTATGTAACCCTGGGCAAATCACTTTTCCTCTCCCAGCTTCTACAAAATAGAGAGAATCAAAGGATCGACCTCACAAAATTGTGAAAAATCAAATAAAATAATCTTGATAAAGTGAACTTTGCATACTCTAAAGATATGTGTAAAAAGCTAGCTGTTTTTTTCAAACTGCCGTGTATGTATGAACATAGGTTGCAACATGATCAGTTCCTGTAGTTTCCCACCCACATCTGTAATTTGCTTGCCAATAAATAAAAGTAGAGGTCATAGAAAGGATGGGAAAAGACAGCAAATCTGTCACTCTAGAACAGAGCTATTAAACATGAAGTCCATGAGTCTATAATAATCCCAAGTGCAGACCAAACTAGATGAAAGTACAGTAGGGAAATAGATATAAAAAATAAAAATATGACATAATATAGATAATATGAATGTTGGTTTCTAAGTCAATGAGATCAGGAGGGATCCTTATGTATGGCTTAGGGGTTTCCATTTCAAACACTGCCAAGTATTTATTTCCTTTTAATCTTTCCTCCCAGGCCTTTTAGTTCTTTGTCCTTAATCATTTTAGTTTACTTTCTTGTCTAGTTCTCCTGGACTCTTTCTATGTCAAAAATATGTGTGTGGGAACTTCAGATAAGATTTAAATGGCATTATGCAAACCGTTATCCTGATTTTGTTCAACTTTGGCTTTACTTTTGAAATTTATATCAATCTTCATTCTCTAAAGCACCTAAGTGCTTTTACTAGTGACACATCTGTCTCAGTTGGAGATGTGTGTACTTTGGAAAACTCTTTTCTTCTGTGGATAACTTTCCATTTACCCTTGCTAAATTTCATCTTATTTCTGTCTTTACAATCCTCTAATTTATTCAAATGACACTGGATTATTCCAGCATCTTGGTGTCAATTTTTTCTTCTAATTAAAGTACACTGCCATTTATTTCTCACACTGATCTTTAACATGAGACATCTTGTTGTCATAAATGTGATTCATAGGGGAAAATGTAAGTAGAATATAGGGGATCATATGTACTGAAAGATAGAACTTAAGTTATAAAAGCAGGAAACTTCTGGACTTTGAGTTCTTCATTGCATGATAAAAAGTATTTATACTGAATCTCACACTCCTGGAATATTCAACCCAAATTCTCAGAGAGGAATAAAATGGCCTTTGGAAGACAGCTGCCTCATCACAGGGAAAAATTTCTTGTGTCACAAAACACTTTCACCTTCTTTCCAATATTCACAATAGATGTGAAAAATGCAAAAAAGGCCACTGAGAAATAAATCAAAAAAGTCAACCTATGAGTGGTCAGAACCTCCATGATCTTGTGCTCTAAACGGGATTGCAATAGGAAGGTCATAAAGTGGATCTTTTATTTGTATAGGGAAGTGCTATGTCTTGCAGGTAGTATAAATATCATGTGTTACTGTTGCCATGGTGTCTGTTTGTCTATGAAACAAGAACACAAATAGTTCCACAAAAGCGGAACAACATTTTGTTTTCTAAATCATGGACTAGACAATTTTGCTTTCTGGTGAATTTTCTAAAATGCCTTTAGAAAATCTTTCTGCTTTCTTGATTCTCCAGTGGGAAATCTTGTTCTCTTGATTCTCCCTTTGCAGTGCTCACATCTCTAGGGGAATGTTTTTACTCTCTGATTTCAAGATACAAAGAAAGACCTGGGAAAACTGGTGACAAACTGATTCTTGGAGTATTTTGGGGTTGGCAGTGGGGAAGGATGACCTTACATTGGGCCCAGAAAAGCTTGGGTTCATTTTACTGAGCTGAATGTACAATTTTCTTTTCTTTGGAAAAGAAGATAGAAAAATACTTCTTCAAAAAAGGATACGGAAGAACTCTGTAAATGATAGGCAATTCTTATATTCCAAGTTTATTCATTTAAAACCAACCCAGAAGGTACAACTAATTTAATAGGCTAAAGAATTATAATAGCTCAGTTAACTACATATAACCAAAGATGAAAAGGGAGCAGGTAGCGAGAGAATCAAGCAGAAAGATTCTTCTTGCCTTTCCTCAGAATTGATGTATTTTTTTTAAACAGCCTAACACAAATCTCCACTAAAACAAAGTGTATTACATAGGCTGCTGAGAGTTTAAACTCTCCTTTGTACACTACATTGACCACAGCACCCACAGGCACCACTACAATGTCTCTCTATGAATGGGACAGCGCGCCATATGGATGCAGACACTGAACAAGCTGTACAACTCTTGGCGACAAGCGCCTGGGGGACTGGCCTATATTAGCACCACCTGTGCTGGGGAAATGGTGCTCTGTACATGAAATGGCATTTAAGGACCCATCAGGATGTTATTTTTGAGTACACACAAAAGGAAAATCACAGTTAAGAGAATTCTCTGGCTAGCATATCTGTTGCTCAATTCCTGAAATAGTTTCCCAACGGAATAGTTATCTTCTTTATTCACACAGCTTGGAATGACAAGCTGGAACACATAGGAACAATTTTCCTTTGTGAGCTTGCACCATTGTTTTAATGAGGAGAATATACTTTATAATATACTTATGCCTTGGCTGATTACAAAAGGAGAGAAAAGAACTTTAAGAAGACTATACACATGAAATACCATCATTTGCATTACCCCAATGAGGGGTAGCTTGCTTCCATATAAAAACCAAGAGAAATATGCTGCCGAGCAAAAACTGAGAAATGGGGGGGGGGAGAGAGAGAGAGAGAGAGAGAGAGAGAGAGAGAGAGAGAGAGAGAGAGAGAATGAATTTCTGCCAGTCTCAGGAGACAGGTGCAAGCTACGATTTCCATTCAAGGAGCCTCCACATTTCTCTTAACTGCCTCTGATTTACAATAGGTTCTCGACCCTTTCTCTGCCCCCACAGTTAATGAAGGACTCTGAAATTGCAGGACCTCCTAGACCTTGAATCTGCTCAAGATGGGGGAGTCCGTTTTTCTTCATACAAGAAGGCCTGATCTCCTGACTAAGGTGTTTTGGCAAGGGGAAACAAAACAAAAAGAAAACAGAAAGGCAACAGCTCAAAACCCATCAGAAAAAAAAAAATCTTCCATACAGGGTAAAAGGAGAGATTTAGGTCTAAATCATGATGTTACAGGGGAATCAGGCAGGAGGGGAAAAAATGTTCTTACAAAAGAATCTAAGAAAGTTTAAAAATAAATGCAGATACTGTTTTGAAAATGAATGTTACCATGTAGTATAAATTATGTTCTTTTTATAGAAAAGCTTTTTTTAGTCATTAAAACACAATAAATCAGAAAACGTAAGAGTCTCACAACAGTATGTTACCTTTAAATGGCACTCAGTATTTTCTGTGTGACACTATGACAGCTGTTGAACAATAGTGGCTGATTTTTATCATTCAGCAACTAAAGTCAAGAAAATCAGTGAACTTGTTCTTTTGACAGAGTCCAAAATTTTAAAGAAATCTTTCTATACTTCTTGAATGACAGAAGGTAACTTAGTCCTACATTTAGTCCACCTGAGAGATTCCTCTCAACCATATATGGACACCAGCAGTAACTGATAGCCCATGATAGCAAAAAAT
The DNA here is from genome assembly GCF_037893015.1 of Macrotis lagotis. Lineage (NCBI taxonomy): Eukaryota > Metazoa > Chordata > Mammalia > Peramelemorphia > Peramelidae > Macrotis > Macrotis lagotis. The sequence continues at coordinate 161,647,545 of NC_133665.1, read as the reverse complement.
TATGACAAAATCCAATATTTTAATTAAATTAAAAACACGGTAATAATTTATACCACATTTCATATTTGATGTAGACACTTAATTTGACTATGGGTCAGAGAACTTAATGAAAATAACAAAGTTTGCGATAATAAAAGCCAAGTTCAAACTCTATCTTGGCAGCATATTACCTGTTATAACCTTAAGCAAGTCACTTAACCAGTCTGAGCCTCAGTTTCCTGATCTGTAAAATGAGGAGTTTTTTACTCCAGATCTATGATCCCATGATTTTGAAACATTTGCCTTTATATTGGATTTGGGAGGATAAACAAGTCACTTCACACACACATATATATCTTTATATATGCCACATTCTGTGGACCTCTGATCCTATTGCTTCTAAATGTCTGACAGGTCCATACAACCCTATGGTACATCTTTATACTCTAAAAGATACAAAAAAGAAAGAGAGGAAAGATACAGGTTTGCTGGTTGGCAGGAGGATGCAGAGATCAGGTGTGGGGCAAGGATAATAGATAGTACTTAAAAAGGAGGGTGTGAGTAAATACTAGTTCATTGGACAATACAAACACCAATCAATTATTTTGTAAGAAAACAGCAACTGGACAATTTGGAATTGCCCTCGTTAATGCTATTAATCACTGAGGATACTAAAAAAACAAACCAACCCCTCCTCCCCCCAAAAAACACAACCAAAATTGTTTATACTATAATAGAACACAATGGCTTTTATTATTCACAAAAGGGGAACAAATATACTAAAAAAAAAAGTGAGGAAGATTGGAAATCATGCCATGGAATAAACAAACTATTTCATTCTCTTGTAAAAGAGAGGCTTGCCATACTTTATATAAACAAATACCTGGAAATGAAAGAATATGAATCTAAACCACCGAAAACATATACTATATATATATATATATATATATATATATATATATATATATATATGTTTTTCATATATATATATATGTATTGTATGTATATATACATATGTATATATATATGTATCTAGAACTATCTATATATATATATATATATATATATACAGACATATATATATATATATACATATTATGTATCATTCTATCTTTCTATCTATGCATCCATCCAGTTACATCTCCCCCTCCCCACTTTGATTTCACTAATATGGGAACTCTTCTTGCAAGTCCCTTTACCAGAGCAGTTCTGTAACTGCCCTAGAATTTATCAACCCAGAGAAGTTGTCCAAAGCTGAAGTTATTTGTCCAGAGTCAACAGGCATGATGTGTCACGAGATGGGATCTGAAATCAGGTCTTGGGTTCCTGGCTCTGAGAAAAATTTTTAATAATGAGACCAAGCCATTTCTCTTAACCTTCCAGAGCATCCATCTAAATGTGTGGCTTTATGACAAATTACACTAGCTACTCAAGTCTCAAATATCCAAAACAATATATATATAGTGAAAAATTGGAGGAAAAACTCCCAAAGTTCATTGGACTTATTCTTGGAACTTTAAAAATGCTTCCAGTGGGAGTAAGAAATCCAATATCACTCAAAATCAGCAAATCTCTGATGTTAAAAAGCTCTCTGATGTTTGTCAGATTCTTCAGGTATAACAAGTTACCATCATTCAAAGACCTTTGAATATACCTTAATAGGTTATATACATAGGTATGTGTATGTATGCATGCGTATACATATTAGCATATCACATCAAACACATCAAATCTTAGCATAATATCAATGGAGAAAGACTAGAAACAATTCTGAATGATTACATTAAAGAAAACTTTCCTAGGATCACAGATAGAGAACTGCAAAGGCCCTCAGATGGTCCCAAGCTCAACCTCTTAATTGTACAGATAAAGAAACTGAGACACAGAGAGATTAAGCATTTTCCCCCAATACTGAACAGATAATAAATGTAAAAGATGGGATAGGAAATCAGATTCAAAGACTCTAAAGTCAGTCATCTTCCTACTCTAATAGAGAGACATCCAAAATGTCCTAATTGAGATAGATTGAGCAACACCAGGATGTCCATAAGAAACATTTGCAACCATATGGGGTTTGGAGGGAATAAATGAGTCACTTCACCTAGAGCTATATGAAACAAGTAAAATTATCACTTCTGGGAGGCTTAGTCCCTGTAACTATCATGGTACATATCCATGTTCACATGCTGTGGTTCTCTACTCCTTTTCCTCCCTCTGTCAGGAGGCACCCTAGTAAATCCAAACACTGTAATGGAGACTTTAAATACATTTTAATGGCCCTTTATCAGAGTGAAATCGGGAGTCTTCTGCCTACCTCTCATTCTCTTGCACACAGGAAACAAGTCTTTGAGATAAATTCCTAATGTAAATCCTACCAAACACTGCTAGGATTCTACTCATCAGGATCGAATTTAGTCAAGTGGTAAATATCACAACCATATTCAAAAATGACTTGGATTTTGAAAATGGCCAGCCGAGTAAACAGAAACTGCATTCTTATACAGTCCAATGTATGTCTGGAGGCAACAAAAAGAGAATGTACATTAAATGAAAAAGCCATGAAGCCCGCTGACCAAGCAAACGCATTGAGAGCTCATTGTCGAGGAATCCTTGAAGTCAGCAGCCAAGTGGAAAACTGCAGTAAGGCAGGCATACCATATAGTGGGATGGACAGAAGGCTAGAATATAAAGTAGAGGAGTAATATGGATACTGGGCAGAAGGTGGGTGAGATCTCATCTAGTAATATGCTTTATTTGGTTCATCCATTTCTGAAAAGGCATATTGTCCCAGGAAAGAAGGTGCCATATAGGATAATCACTGGCATTGTGGGGCTTTTAAAAGAGTTTTTTTTTCCATCAAATACTTAAAGTGGGATTATTTTTTACTTTAGAATTAAACTTTAGGAAACTTAAAAAATTCATAATTACAAAATGGCTGGTAAAATGGCAAAAGAATAAAGGCCAAAGGGTGGGAATAACTGGAAAAACTCTGAGTCATAAAGAGTTGCACAGGAATCACCTAAAATAAAGACCACTTAATGTTTTAAATGAAGAAATGGAAGGTTACTAAGCAAGACAGGAGTCCAATTAAAGGAGACAGTCTTATTTTTATAGGTATCTTTTTTTCTCCTATTCAATTATTTCTCTGTATGTGAGTGTCTGCATGCACACTGTATGCTGGTTTTAAGTTTCAAGTGATTTAGATTATGTAAATTATTTCTATTTTTGATAGAACTAATAAATAGGTACATAAATAATCTAGGTTTTATTTTCAATTTTAATGGAAGAAACTTTTGTACTTTTTATATATAGATAAGTGGAGTTCCTTGTTTGATTCCTCACCAATTTCCAACTAAAATTTAAATGTTATTCTTTCAGCTTATAGGTATGATTTGTTGTTGTTGTATATAATATGTCACATTTTAAACTTTCAGGAAGAAACCCTTATTTGCAATTATACATCAACTTTTATTCAAGAGGAACAGGCCAAACTTAGCATTCTAACAATATCTCCTTTGCAGGGGGTTGACTTTATTTACCTAAATCCCTGAATTTAGAATTTCCAAAATCTGATAATCAGACAAATTTTAAAGATGAAGTTTTATGCCTGAAAGTTTCATGATAAATATGTCAATCACTGTAAGAATCACCAATATTGAAGAATAAAACAGTGGCAACATAAAGAGGAGTTGGCAATAGCCTCTTTTGAGGGCCGGCTTGGTGGCGTAGTGGATAAAACATCAGCCTTGGAGTCAGGAGTACCTGGGTTCAAATCCAGACTCAGACACTTAATAATTACCTAGCTGTGTGGCCTTGGGCAAGCCACTTAACCCCATTTGCCTTGCAAAACAAACAAACAAACAAACCAAAAAAACCCCTAATAGCCCCTTTTGATTCTGTTTCCTGAATAGGAAAAAACTCTTTCTCAGGTGCTGACAACTGAAGTGCATTTATTGCACTGTCTGAAATTTATGTCTAATCAGCACAATAAACATTACTGAATTGTCTGAGTAAAATCAGAGCATGAAACAAAGTTAGTGCTGAATTCTAATGATGCTGAATGCCCATGACTACATGAGGAAAGGATCGAAACAAGCCCTGAATTGAGCTTTGGCATCTGCCTCACAAATCATATGAAATGTTCCTCCTTTAAAAGTGCTGAATATTGATCAATTGTCTCTGTAAGGCACAACAGGGAAGTTGGTCTCTATTGGCAATCTTTACCAAAGTGTGTGTGTTTTTTTTTTCTTCTCTACACTCAAGGGTTTACCCTGAATGATTTAATTATAATTTTCCTTGTGTAAGACAAATTAAAGAGGAGAGTAGGAGTGTCACGCCAAAGCAGATTATTTATCTCCTTAACAGATTGCTGTGCACCAAACCCCAGAGCTGCTGCCGTTACTGCCACTGCTGCTGCCGCTACTGCTGCTTCTGCTGCTGCTATCACAAGTACTCACAAAAAGCTCAGAAAAGCACAGGACAAAAAAAAAAAAAAGGTCTTAGGAAAGGGAATATTCTAAGTTAAATACAAATGTTGGGCACCTGTGGATTATTGATTAGTGTTTCTTAAATGAGAATATAAGGCTCTCTCCATCAGCTGCCATCCCCCAACACTGCCTTGTCGTACTTCGTGTCTACTGCATTAGTAAAATGGGGAGGAAGGGCTCATGCAAGCTACTTTCAAGAAGTAGGTTAAATCAAAACCCAATGAGATTTCCAAATGATGAAATAACTGCTCCACAAGAGAAGCAAACAAATTAGGGAGCTGGGAAGGAAGTTTCCAAAGCAGGACCAGAGACAACTAGAAAGCAAAGCACAGGACTGGGAAGAGAATGAGCTACTGCTCCTCAGCCCCAAATGAAAGGATGGAAGTACATCACCTTCAACAACAATCTTAAAGTCCTTTGCTGAGGGACAAGAATCAGTTGCTTTGTTTGGATGCCAAACATCACGTGAACAGTTGTTGGATAACTAGTCAATAATCCATAATATTGCTCTGAAATGTCATTCTCATTTTCATTTACTAGATGGTAAAGCTGAAATTCAAAGGCATGAAGGAACTTGCCCAAGGTCTTTCCTTGAGGGTGAGAAGCAGGATTTGAACCAGTTTTACTCACAATTTTCTCTCTGCTCTATTTTGTTCTTCTCACTATCGGCCTCAGGATTAAATGAGGTGAAAAAAAAAAAGAGTAGATGGAAATAGACTGACTGGTGACCTGAGAGTTATATTAAGCCCATGAAATCTTGCCCAGTATTTTATAAATTGCAAAATGCTTCCTTTCTCACCTTTGGGTTTCCCCTTTCTTTTCCTTACCAAATTTCATTCACTATAAAACTACACTGCCAAAATGGAGACATTTCATTCCAATACCACCACTGTCCAATAACATTTCTTCAGAATATTGACACATTCACCTTAACTTCTGAGGATCCAAATGAACATGAGAGAATCATACCAACTTCCAGCTCCTGGAATTACTCTGCCTCTGCCTTGGATCCATTTACTCTTAAATGCACCTTGAGACATAAAAAGGGGCTATTCTTTTCCCATTTTTTTCCATTGCTAATCTACCACTCTCCTATACCAACTACAGATATATATCCTTTTAGCGTGAAACTAAATGCAATGCATCTAAACAAGAAGAGGCTTGTGTGTCATATGAAATGTAGGCAGGCACCACAAGGGCCGCCAGGCCTGCAACAAAAACCTTAAGTGCATCAGTGGGCATTCTTTGCTGTATAGTCTCCCATTCTACTTATGGATAAAGATGTAATTCAATCACTCTGTACTAAATGGATGGTATAAGCCTTAGTACATCAAAGAAAAGAAAGGCAAGGTTAAATCTAGAACCTTTTATTTTATACTATCTGAAGTTTTCCTTTCTGAAAATATTACAACAAAAGGCAACATAAACAGATACAGGAAGGAAGAGCCAAGCTCAAAATTTGGATGTAAAAATGTCGACCTTCCCTTGAAGTCAACAGAAGCTTATATTCACCCAATGGTTCCCATTTGACACTCACTTTATCCTAGCCTATTCTCCAAATCATTTTCAAGCTAATAAGCTTAGCAACTATTTAAATCACTTGCTTCTTCTTCTCCTATTGCTGTACCAATTTTAAAATCATCTAATAAAAATGTCTTAGTTTTCTGAAGAAAACATTTATATCACATATCACTGTAAATTTGTTACCAAGGGTACTGATTTATAATATGAAATACATAATGCAATAGATATAATGCTTTTTTGTCATTAGACTCTACATTCATAAAAATGGATTGAATAAAGAGAGCCAAAAAAAAAAAAAAAAGAGGAAAACCTGTTTCAATAAATTTTGTTACTTGGGAAAAAAAATGAAACTTTAAAAAGAATAATTAATATTTTTGGAAAGACCATTAACATGCTTATATAAGAACCCACAGCAACAAAAAGATAATACTGTCCCATTTAACAAGCATGTAAATTAAAAAAGCATTTACTAAGTTAGATGCTAGTGACAGAAAAACAAAAATAGGAAAGAAAAGGTCCTGTAATGGAAGAATTTATATTCTATTCAGAAATCATATTAAAAAACTCTTCAGGACACAAATATGAAACTGATGTAAAGCATATTATACAAGCATGAGGATCTTAAAAGAAAATCATTTCTATGTATAAAGTACATAGTATAGGGTACTCAAGACATTTTTATTGATCGTTTTATTGATTACAAGTATATATTACAATAGCATGATTTTTAAAAGTATCTGGCAAACAGTAGGTATTTAATAAATATTACTGGTTGAAACAGCTTTCATTGGAAGGACCACTGTCAAATTTAATTAATAATTTTTTGGGGGGGAATGGGGGTAATTAGGTGTCTTAACTTTCAAACTTCATTTTTCCTTCAGATTTTGTATTTCTATACCTAATTGTAAACAAATATTGGTACTGTGATATCTTCCTCCCTTTTTTCTACTCCCCTTTATCTAGTATAGTTCACCTCAGATATGGTAGAGCCTTAAATCAGTATCTGGTCAAGTGAATGCAAAGTGCTTTTTTTCAACATTTCCCCCCTAAACCAAAAAAAAAATTGATAGCTATGAAACATTTGATTGAAACATAACCCAATTGATTTTAAAAGATTTTAATGCTATTTTGAATGATATAAAATGTTTCTATGATGAACAGAAATCCAAAAATCCATAAAATTGCTATTTTTTTAGCTTCTTTGGAACTTTGGAGGGGTAGCTTCAGTGCACTAACCTGTTCCCTAAAGAATCAAATCCTGAGTGATGATAACCCAAGGTCCTCATCTCCAACAGGACCATGCACCGTATTTGCAGGCCAGGCTGAATGCACTCACCTATTCCCTTCACAAGAAAGTAGAGCAAAATACTTCTAAAAGTATCCCATGGAAGCACAGGAAAGGAAGAGGGAGCTCTGTATGAAACCAAGGTCATGAGGACATAAGCATCTTGTGGCCCCTTTGCCATAAGCTCTGGGTTATGTCTATATTAACACTAATTCCATTTTGAAAAAAGGAGAAATAATTAGATGTTTCACACCACAGTGTATATTGAATAAATTCTTAAGTCATTACATGGACATTCTCATCATATGAATCCAATTAGAGATCAGTGCGATATAAAGAGGGATTTGAACATGCACACATGCACACACATACATCCTCACACCCCCTTTGAAGGGCTGCTCATTGCCCAGATGACCATGTTCCAGCCAAGACTTGGCTCCTACCTTTCTCTTTTAGGAGTATGAACTGGTGCTAGCTGTCCATTGGTGGAGGCGTGGGGGTTCATGATTAAGGAGGTCTTGGAAGGTGCAGAGGAGGTGGTGACACATGTGGAAGACAGATCCAAGCTGCTATGGTTGTTGCTCGGGGTTTCTTCCCCTGGATGCGAGCTTGTCACTTCTTTCCAGAGCTGCTGCAGTTCGGCTGGAATCATGCCTGAAACAAACAAATTGGATAATTAAATCAATTAACAGCTAATTCCGTCCTCTTCAAACAGTAATTAAATCAAAGAGTCAGTAAACAAAGCCCAGTGTTAGGTTTTTTTTTTTTTTGAGAGTGTGTGTGAGTATGTGTATGTGTGTGCCCGCCCATTAAATAAAGGCTTCCCACTTTACTGTTAAAACCACTCAAGTCTCTGAAATGGGAATCTCATTGAAGCCTGGCCACAAGGACCAGTTAAAGTTGGGTCCTTACAGCATGGTGGGAGAGAGAAGGGGCTGTGGAAGTCGGGAACAACCCGCATTCACTAAACAAATGAGAAAACTGAGGCTGAGTCCAAGGAAAGGCTTGTGGGAAAGAGGTCACTCATCAGAGCAGAATTGGGAAGAGTAACCCACTTTTATAAGCCTAGCCCTTTTTCCATCAATGTGGCAAAAGATTTTCCCATGATGCTTGGTCTGGAAGTCTTTGGTTCCTTCCAGTTTTAAATCTATGACCCCAGGAGACTTCATCCAATATTCGGTTTCACTAATTTTGCTAAAGTGAATTTATTTTAAGACATAAGGAAGGACTAGAAAGGAAATTATTCAACTATGGTATTAGGACAACATGAACCACAACATGACTAATTTTTTGTGCTTGAGCTTTAAATGATGACAAATAGCTTTGTTATTAAATATAGTTTTTATTAATCACTTTTAGACATAAATTATGAATTCATATTGTCTTCCTGAAATGCTTTTCAAATTTTAACAGTCAAATTGATTATACTATGATTATTTCATTAACACACCTATCTTCCTCATTAATTTTGGTTTCTAGGACTGCTCACTTAATTGATGGATGTGTCTACCGAAAAACTGTATAACTTTTTATACAAGTAACACTATTATTACTGTCATTTCTTAGATCAATGCTAATGAGCCATTCAAGAGTAAAATGAAAACATTAAATAAGCTCTGGGTAATAAAAAAAACCTGTTGTTTTCTAAAGGGGTCAAAGTGGACAGAGGTTTGAAGACACATATGTCAAGTGTATACTTGAATTTCCCAGTGAGAAGTAGAGACATTATCCATATGTCATACTCACCATTTTGGGTGACCTAACCTTTAATCAGATGACACTTCTCTACTGAACCAAATTCCCAAACCCCACATAAATAAGACACACTTCATGTTGGGAAAGCCTACAGGAGAAAAATATTTACAAGGGCAACTGCCGAATGACAATGTCCCTTGAAAGGATACCGAAAAATGGAACTCCTGCAGGTTTCAAGGCAGGCCTGTGGCAGAACTCCATTTCCAGGTGTTTTGGATCACTGTTCATTGTTTCAATCAATTGTAACACAGCCATCCTAGGAAATCTGCCATTTTCTGACTCTATAAAAGCAGCTGAAACTGGCATGTATCTTAAGCAAGCTAAGGTATTGAATTAAAGGAGAAGGCTGTATGCATTATATTCATTTGAAACACATAATAAAAAATGCCAAGGTCTAAATTTAATTTATTTTTGTCATTTAGAATACAATAGATAGATAATCATCTCAACGTGATCAGCCAAACATCTTTACTTTGCTAAACTGTTAAAGATTTTAATTATGCTAGCTTTGGAGAGCACGGGTCTAATGAGGCGATAGACTCCAGAGAATCTAAGTGGTTAAGAAGTGTGAAATGAGTCTGATAGGATTTTTTTATATTCACCGTGGATCGTTTGCATATCAAAGAGGAGTAAATTATTGCACAGCAGACCAATAACCTTCCCCGCCTTTCCGAGAGTGGCATTAACAAAAACAGTTGGTATCTGGGAACTATTCTCCTCAAAAATGCGAAAATGCTTAAGTATTTGCAATTAATATATATGAAAAAGGAAGCTTCAATTTCTACATTAAGCTATCCGATATTCCTCGAACAGATCTAGCCATTGAAAACCAAGGCCTCTTTCTTTCATAAAAATCAAATGCCAATTAGATTTTGATGGATTTTGTCCCAAATGAGCATTTAGTTATTAGACATATTCAATTATTACTTGTCCCCTGAAATTAAACCTCCGAGGCAAATTAAACAAAGAGAAAGGTCACTAGCCAATCCGATGGCCTGTTTGGCTGCATCTGGGCTATTATTTTCAAACACCTTGCAAAGTGACAGTGTGGGTTGTAAGGATGTATTTTTAGCGAACATACTTGACAGGACTGTCTGCACACTAACAATTACCTGTGAACACCGCTGACCCTTCCACCACTGTTTACTCAATTGAAACAATAGTGAATAGACTCCTCTGTTGATAACTCAGTATTAATATGAAACTCCACAAGTCAACACTTCTTTTATTGTTTAGGAATAAACAAATATTAAAAAAAAAAAACGAAGTCGCCCATTTTTTGAATGATTAAACTATTTGCTTTCAGGTTATTTACTTTCAGCTGGAGAGAATCCTATTCACTGTTACCTGTATCTTTTCTCTTCTGAGCAGTGGCCAGGCTTATAAAAGTCTCCTGCCACTCCCTCCATATTTACCCAGCAAATGAAGACTAAACTCACTGATGCACTATCGGTTCTAGACTTAAGATCCTTCTCCCCTGGCTTGACCTATTGCAACACTGCTCAGCTCCATCTTTCAATGATATGAGTGTATGTGCACGTGTGGCCGCCATACATCCTTCAAATAAGGAACTTAGAAAAGTTTAATTAGAGAAATAGTGTCAACACTCTTTCCTGGGCAAACTGTGAAGGTAACAGCTAATTTAATTATACTATCCTCTTCTCTAAGGGAAGAAACTGATGTCATTATTTAAGGAGTGACATCAGCCATGCTAGGGGTGGTCAGCTCAGTGCTCTCCATGGCTGCTATAGTCAGAAAATAACATTAAGCTGCTGGTTCAATGAATACATCAAAAGATGTTCATTTGACAGTCAAGATATCCTGATAGCACTAAGACAGTTGAAAGGAAAGCCAGTCACTCATCAGGCTAAATGGATATCAAATTTCCAGAAACTAAGCATTTCCTCCAAAATGATGTAGGAGAATAATAGTAGTACCAAGTTAAAGAAATCCATTAACAGGTACAAAATAAAGTATATAATTTGCCTATCTACAATTCACAGTTTAAAAATTAGAAGGTCAGAATATTATTGAATTTGCAGTGAAGTATAAAAAAAAAATTAGCCCTGCCCTTTAGGAATCCGAATAACTACAATGGAAAACAACAGGGATATGCTAATTATTTAAGGTCTAGGAGAGGTGCAAATGTAACCTTAAAAGAAAACCTGTCCACTCTGCAATAGAGAGTGCCATCATTCATCTCTTAGAGTCATTTACTAGAAAATGGCTTCAAAGATTCCAGAGCCCACACTGTCATTTTTGAGATTCCCCTTAACTCCATTTTAATATATTTAGGACACACAGAAAACTGGTAATTCTAAAATAAAAACATCTTGGATTTGGTATGAACTATATATCACCAATGATTTTAATGCATGGTCTCGGCTCCTTATTACCTCCTCCTTTTTTTTTTTTTCTCCAGGACAACTGGTCCCCTTCATTATAAAAGAAAATTCAGGCACAGGTTTAAAAAATGTATGTTGTGGGGACAGTTGACAGATTACTGTTCATGGAACTCAATTTCACAACCCCAGGTATCACAGGCTCAAAGACAAACAGAGTTGATCAACCTTTTTTTGTCCTTGTACATCCATACCCAGGTGACCATGTTCAAGCAAGCAGAAAGTTGATTTAAACCTCGTAATGACATCAGTTTTAAGCCATCATCTCTCTGATAAAAAAAAATCATGTTGTCGTCCAACTGGCCTGAATTCTCGAGGCACTTCAAGAAAAGGGGTGGGGAGATGGGGTCCAAATGCTAGAGCCCCTACTTTCCCAAGGGTTGTCAACCACACTGAGTTCATTTCACTGCAAGGGCCTGACCTCCGAAGCACCTCTGTTTATGTTTATGTGATCTCTGGCACACTCGGAGGCACCCCTTAGGTTTTAAATATGCTTTTTCTTCATGTTGTAGGGGCTAATAGTTCTCCCAGACTGCTAAGCATATCAATCAATGCCATGACTGCTGAATTACCTACTGGTGTCTCTGATGTGTTACCGCACAGATTACACTTCATGCATCACCACATTCATTTCTTTCACATTACACGAGCGTGTCTTGTCACTGCCCAATTGCCCTCTTTTGGACAGCTTAACTGATGTACTCTAACAATAAACCTTAGTGAGCAAACTTAATAGTGTAGGAGCTGTGGGAAAAAATGAGAAAGGGTGAAGCTGGAGTCCAGTGGGTGTGGAAGAACAGCCTGTGATGTTTCCAACAATAAACCTGAAGGTGTAATTAAAGCACGTTTTAACGTTTTGCCAGCCCAAGGCGCATTAGCCTATGTGCCCTTTCATTTCCTTTTGTATTGCTCAGTTACCAAATCTTCTATTTTGACAGCAATGCAGGGGGTGCTGATTAAATAGCAAGCATTTGAGCCATCCAAGCATAATGAAGGAGTGAGGACTTTGAGGAAAAAAGGGGAAAAAATGGAGAGAAGGTTAGGGTTTCAAAGTTGGAAAAGAGATAGGCTGGAAAAGGGTGTGGTCAAAGGTGTCTAGGGGAGATTCCAATACCAGGATCCTTCCCTGGGTTCAATGGAGATGAAACTCTGAGTCTATCACACGTTCCCAAAAACTGCACGCACACTGAAACTTGACTATTTTCTGACAAACCCATTTTGGAAGAAAATTCAGTACCACTCACAAAGATCTTTAATGCAACAATTTGAAAGACAATATATAAACTCACAAATGTGAACAGGAGTGTGAACAGACTCCAATCGCTGAGGAAAAAACTTAAATGTGCTTCCTTTTAGAACAAATCCAGTGCAACACATATTCATTAAGTCCCAACTCTCTGCTAGGAATTGGGTAAGCACAATGCTAAGACAGTCCTTGCCTTCAAGGAGCTTGCAGTCTAATGGTAGAGAGATAACACACAAAAGGAGACCTATGGGAAGAGTTTTTTTTTTTACAAGCACAGACTGATATGACACTTCTGAAAATGAAGTTTGAATAATTTATCCACTTAAAGCAGCTCAAGCCAACTGCTCTATTTCCCAATCAGACTCTGAGTCCAAAGGCCTATGTAGATCAGAAGGGGTTGTCAAATGTCATTCATCAAATTCCACAAAACTCTGTTGCCCTTATTTGGATCCTAAAATTTCCCAAAATTGGGTCTAAGGATGCTATCTGTCGTGAGATGTTTGTAGTCTTTAAAGTTACAGTTTGGGATTTAAACCATTTTAAGACCAAACTTCCTTTAGAGTTTCTCCTGTCATGACAAAGAGGTAGCTTCTGATTTTTTTCCCCCTTAGACAACAGGGATGTGTGGGAATAGGGAAGATTGGGTGGGGGGGGGACTTGATTTAAGTCTCAAATATTAAATATCATGTGTAAAATAAAACAGAGGATTGAGTCTGGGCAAGTTAGAAAAAAAATTTTTTTTTTTAGGTTTTTTCAAGGCAAATGGGGTTAAGTGGCTTGCCCAAGGCCACAGGGCTAGGTAATTATTAAGTATCTGAGACCAGATTTGAACCCAGGTACTACTGACTCCAGGGCCAGTGCTTTATCTACTGCGCCACCTAGCTGCCCCTAAAGAATGTTTTAAAATTAATGTTAAAACCGTAAAAGAAAAATTAGTTTCGCCAAACTTAAAAACTTCAGAAAATGGCTAAAATGTTCCATTAAAAATATTCTTCAATTAGAGAAATACACAATGAATCTAAATTCCAAGGTTGAGTTTGCTGCTCTAAGGGTACATCTTCTACCATGATTCCACTCTCCAACTTCACCAGTTATGGATGGTTCACCTTTTTTTTTGTGTGTATATTCATGTTTTGGATGTATGAACAGATTCGGCTGTGACGAATTTATATTCATTCAAAAGGATATTTAGAATCCCTTCTTCATAACTCAACACATACCTTGAGCAAGAGGCTGGAGGGGAAGGGCAGGCTGTCCAGGCTGAATGGTTAGCAGGCCCTGGCGCTGCAAGGACAGGAGGTGTTGCTGCTGTAACTGCTGCATCTGTAAGAGCTGCTGTTGAAAGGCCAACTGTTGGGTAGCTGCCACCTGCTGTTGCTGGGGCTGCAAGAAACCAGAAATGAGGGGAGTGGAATTAGGTAGATCTGTCCCAAGGATAGTCGGAAATCTCAAGTTTTCAAACTTCTCAACATCATCAAACATTTTGAAATGAAGGACTCAGTGCCACATGCTCTATCAAAAGTCCCCAGATTAGTTCGCCCATTAAAGGAGCCTGATGAGATTAATTTATTACCTCTGCTCCATAGTAGCCCTCACTTAAGCATCCATCATTCCTCCACCAGGGCTACTTTACCAACTTCTTGAAAAGCTCTGTCTTACATTGACTACTTAAACTCCTAAGCCTTTGAACATTTTAATTGTTCTCATTATAAACAGGACTGAGTTACTTTCCTCCAGAGGGATTTGAACCCTGAACCTTTGAGGTGTAAAGGAACACACTGCTCTTCTCCTTCCTCCAGCAGCAGAAGCTTTTAACTGCTCTGTTTATCACTTCTGACGTAAATAAATGAGAAAAAATCAGACCTTTGAAGAAGAAAAACTTCATCTAATATTGTTAATTAGCCATGACAAACGATGAAATAACATTGTAAATCTTTCATAGAAACAGCCACTAGATTTTAATTACACACATTCATAATTTAGCAAACAACATCTTACTTGAATGTGAGTATGATATGTACAGTACTCTCAGCTTCATATCCCCCAATTTCTGTTTAGTTAAGAAAGCCCCTAGGTTTGTGGCTCATCGTGGATCTTTTTTTTCCCCCTTCTTTGTTCTCTAAAAACCACATGGAAGGCTTTACATTAAGATAAATATCTTTTTGCTTATTGTACTAATGACGGAAAACTTTTGTTGTGTAAAACATCAATACACCATGCCAGTGTTTAGAAGCTTCTTGTGCTAGCCAAAAAAAAAAAAAAAAAATTAATGTAGATTTCCTTAGTAATTATCTGAGTGATAGAAAGATAATACAGTGCAGGAGTACAATAAATAGAAGGAAATTATCTAATATCCCTAATCTGCTAGGAATCATACTAAGGTGGAGGTCTTATCCACATTATGGCTAACAATTATGGAAAGAAAATTAACCCTTCACAGACTGCAGGCAAAATAGACAGGTAAAGAAAGAGATACATTTAATTTTCCTAATTATTATTATTTTAAAATATCATAGAGATCATATTTTATATGTGCTCCTGAAAGACTTTAAGGGACTACCAACCCTTTCAGTTCTTATATGACCTTGCTTAATAATTATACCTCAGAGAATAATTATATCCCACTTGACCTAACTTCCAGTCTTATCTGGCATATACATAAAATAGAATGTATGTTTTAAACCCTTCTGACTGAACATTCAAAGAAAGAGGAAAATGTTGTTTTCCTTTTAATCCTCAAGTAGTTTATTTTACAGTAAAAAGCCATCATTCTCATATTAGCAACCAATTTCAGACTTACTACCATGCCACTGGGAAAGTTAATTGAGTTTCACTCCAAAAAACAAAATCTATAGCACTGACAACAAAAATTTAAATAAATTTAAATGAAAAGCCAGTGTTTTCATTTTAGGAACAGCATGCATAAAATGATCCAATTGTTTTCACTCTTTCCCAAGTTATCATATTAATGTAAAACCCAATGATAGTTATATTCATGTCAAAAATATTTTTTTTCACTTCTTCAACAGATATTAATTCCCAACATTCCCCCCTCCCCTCCCCCCCAGTCAAAAACATGAAAAAAAAATTGGATTCAATTTTCTCCAGAATGAACATAATCTTTTGGGAGTCCCCACCCTTTTATAAATTAAGTGCCTAAAATTTATTTATTTATTTAAAATGACTGATGGCCTCTCTGTTGTCTCTGCAGCTATCCCTAGGAAAAGCTCATGAAAGCTCTCTACATCTGAAAAGCCAGGATATAAAAGTATACAAGGCCCATTGTCCAAGAAAGAATTTAAAAGCAACACACGTTGCCAAACTGTGCTCCCCACCCAGTTACCAAACACAGGATACGAGCAAGTTTGTTTACTTCTCACAATTGAATGCATACAAAAAAGGTCTCAGTGCAGTCCTGTTGTCAGGTCAGTAGTCAGTGTTAAAATGCTGAAATATCCTGATAAAACTTGCATTTTTGATCCCCTCCCTAAAGCTTCTGTCAAAGGTCTGTTTTCTTTTCTTAGGTTACTCCCTACTGCCTAACATAAACTGTCATAACTGCTCGAGGACAAACGGCCTTTTTCAAACAATCAGCTCAGCCTAGGCTCAACTCCACAAAATGGGATTCTTCTCTTCCCCTGATTTGCAATTAATTCTGCTTATTTTCCACATCAATTTGGTCAGATATTAATGAGTCCGGCAGTTACAATGGGATAGGTCCCCCCCACCTCTATACCTCCCTAGAGTATCCATTGAGTTAAGACTTGGGCCATAATAAGTTCTTGATTTGCCCTGGAAATATATCACTACAACTTTTGAAAAAAATGAGAGTAAAAGGTATATTGGTCTGTTAAAGGTCAAGTCTCTTACCGGAGAACTACGTAAAAAGAAAAAAAAAAAAACAAAAGGGACGGATGGAAGCTGAAGATACAAAATTATGAGCCACTAATGACCAGGGGATTGGGTAAATTAATACACTTGTTCCATCTGTCGACATCCAAGTTCAAACCTTGTTAAAATCATAACCACCAGTCCACATCACGAAATTGCAACCATGTGACTCTATTGTCATTTTTAGCACAAAAGGACCACCAACTGCATAATAATTTCAAGAGAATGACCTCAACTCAGAAAAATAAGGATCGTCCTAACTGAAAGACATGTGGGATGAGATTCGCTACTCCAACAGGCCTCTGCCAAATCTCTTTGTACAGGAAACATCCAGTCAGTTCAAGGAGGCATGTCCCCATGTCCTCCAATACCTAATCAGAAAAAAATAACCAACTCCAAACTGTTCTTTATCTTCAACTTTGCAGGCAAACAGTATGGCCAAGCAAGGGCACGGGAAGCTGAGGATGTTTGGAGACTCCGAAATGCCATTACATTGTCTGACTTTTCCTTCTCTTTTTAACCCAAATTATAGTGTACCCCCCCCTCCCGCCCCAAACTCAGAGCCCTCATCTTCGTCTGGGGATGGTCTCCTTTCTGACAACAGCAATTTAGTCGAGTTAACTTTTATCATTCATTCTGCAGTGTAACTTTCCCCTTCAACTTTCTTTATCTGCCCTCGGAGCCCATGTGAACTTTCATGTTCTCCCAGCATGCAGGCGTGCATTCCCAACTATGTCTAATAGACCAAATAAGAGGTTAATAAGAAGTGGCAACAGAAAGAAAAAATCCAATCGCTGGTAACTGATAAGAATGACAGTGGCAGCCCTTTATTGTTTGTCTTCAAATATCGAGTTAAAGATCTTTAAAAAACTAAATTTTGACGCCTTTGAAAAGCAAGAAGCACAAAATAACAACAGGGGGTTATTGCCTGCCAGCCACAGGGGAGAAGCTCCGGAATTCTTCTTCTCCCTTTTGAAGGCTGTTAGAAATCGGATTCAAAAAAGCTACAGCAGAAGGAGAAAGCCTCTTGAGGCTGTAGCCATTTCCTGTGATCATGCATAATGTGCTTCAAAAGTGAGTTTTTACCAATTCTGTTGATCAATTGCACCTCCTTCATATTCCCTCTTTTTTTTCTGCTGTGTTTACATCTGATGTGACTCAATGACAAGCACTGTCTGAGACTGTGAAACAGGCCTGTCATGTTGATTTATGGGCGCATCAAACCACGACTTGTCCAAACTGAAGCTCGCAGTTCATTAATTAGAGAGTTGTGACTTTGAAGTCAGCTTTCAGACTGTGGTTTTTAACATTTGGCTTAATTTATATGCTCTTGAATGTGGATCTCTAAGGAAAAAACTGAAATTCCCTTCTTGTCTTTGAACTTCTTTTGACCGCACAATAATCATTTCTTTGTCCAGAGTGATGCCTGCATCCCAGAGTCATTAACGCGCATTGAACTGCCACTGATGAGTAAGCCCTACTGAATTAGAAAAACAGCCAGCAAAACAAAGCTGAGAGCATTCTGCACAGTGATATCTCACAATTACATGCCTTCCCTCCCTGTGCCATTTCCATTTTAATTACTGTTAGTCCTTTAGATTTACATTTTAGACACTTTTTAATCTGTTCCCTTTTTATTATAGCAGCACCCGTTACCCACTATCCTTAAGGTTGTGTCAGCATTTTCATTATAACATTTCTTCCCCACATCCCTCCCCCCACCCCAAACTCCCTGAAGCCACCATCACCACTACCACCACCACCACCACCACCACAATCACAGGCCTCCAACCCAGAAGCCACTAGGGCTTTAGAACCAGGTGGTAAAAATGTGACCCCAGATGCAGACTTGGCATGGCCCAGGAGATTTGCCAAATCTGGTGGGGAGGGAGTGGGAAGTGGGAAGGGAGAAGAGTTAGGCCACCCTCAAGGTGGAAAATTGGTGGCAGTCAGCAACTTTCACATGAGGGATCATAACATTGAAGATGGACAGTAATCCTTTCTCATTTTGGGAAGTTGGTTATTCAACAACGTCCCAATTAGTCAAGATGGTTTGGAGGCACAAAGAAGTCATTAAATAGGAATTTTGACCAGTTATCAAATGACAACTCAGACCAGCTTCAGAAGAAGTGTTCATCTATAAGAAACATCTACCATGATAAAACTACCTTCAAGAGCAGGTAGCATGAGTAATAATGCTGCAAAGATGACTCTAATCTATCACTATGAGCAACATATCAAAATGCTCAGATCTGCATCAAAGCTGAGAAAGTTGGGTCTATGCTTTAGGGCATCACCATTTATAT
The DNA here is from genome assembly GCF_037893015.1 of Macrotis lagotis. Classification (NCBI taxonomy): domain Eukaryota; kingdom Metazoa; phylum Chordata; class Mammalia; order Peramelemorphia; family Peramelidae; genus Macrotis; species Macrotis lagotis. The sequence goes on along the minus strand of NC_133665.1, from coordinate 161,628,670 downwards.
GTTAATAAAAATATAAAAGTGGTCACAGTGATAAGTATTTTTAACTTAAACTTATTCCTTTTGAGAAGGATAATGGTCTTATGATTTGACTATTTATTGTCGAGAATGTGCCCGTAAAATTAGCAAAGAAAAAAAAAAGTGGGACTATTATGGTTAGAGGGATGAGTATCTGATCATCTTTTTGAACTGTAACTGTCAAGTCATAATAAAGTGCTTCTGAAGGGGAATTATTTTTTTTAGTGTACAGTATGGAAAAAAGTCTAGCTTTGTAATCCCAAAATATATTAATGGTATTCTATAGTTTTCACTTCCCCTTCCCTATAAACTCCCTAAACAATCCAATCGGATGGAGAAGACTTAAATATCTCTAAGGAAATCTGGGCCTTTGGTTACGCCAGTTTCCAAAAGTAGCACTGAAGATCACAACATTTGTCCCATACTCACAGAACAAGGCAAACGTGGAGCAGGGCAGTAAAATGTGGCAGCAAGCAAATGGAACACAGAAAAATTAGAGAGAAAACAGGACAATAACTCTGAGGCTGAAAGCTGAGCCCTGATACAGTCAGCTCAGTTGTGCAATCATTTAAAAGATGAATGACAGTTTAATAGCCACTAGACAGTCCTCTGGGATCTGTGGTTTGAAAGTAAAATATGTATTGTCTGTACCTCTTTAGGCTGTTTTCCAGCATGTTGTTGTTGTAAAAGTTGGAGCTGTAACTGTTCCTGTTGTTTTTTGTAAAACTCTTGAAGCTGCTGCTGCAAAGAAAAGCAAAAGATGGTAAGGAACCAAGTGGAGGAGCCAATTCTGTGTCCCTTTTGGTGTAATACACAAACTGTGATTTGAAAAATAGCATCCTTTTATCTGTAATGGTCTGACCTTTAGTTTGAAACTCAACAATAAATTCAGTGCACACTGACTATTCTTGGCATTATCGTCTGAAAAGTAATCTCCAAAATGAACTGATGAAAAACATACCATTTTCTACACAAACTAATTAAAATAAGGCAAGGAATGACCTTTGATTGTAACAACAAAGCAAAGATGCCCTTGTTGAGAGAGACTGGTAAATCTCTGTTGTGAAATATATCCATGCTTTCTAAATGAGAGGGTCTGACTGTATTCAGTATTGGTCAATACAAGCACAGACAATGTGGGTGCTCCTCTGCCTTTCTACCTCCCACTCCTGCTCATCCTGCTATCACCATTCACCACAGTTCTGTTGACCTGGAGGGTTCAAACATCCATTGGGGAAGAATGTTAAATGACAACCTGGAATAGATGTGAGCATCAGCCAAAGAGAATAGATTCTTCTAGAACAACACCTTCAAATGTGCTGGAACCATGAGGGCTCACTCATGGGTCAGAAGAGACACTTTTCCCATTTGGATATTTGAATCTGTTGATAAGATCAATATTGGAAATGTCCAATATGCCCATAGCCTTGGTTTTGCTTTCCCCTTACTTTCTATTTAGAAGTCTCTCACCTAGAAAAAGTTTCAGCAGGATAAACATTTTAGCAAGCCAAGTGACCTATTTCACCTGTTCCCCTTCCTCCCTTCCCATTTCTGTTTTATGTATGTGACCCTAGGAAGAGAAGTAATAATAATGATGATGATGATGATGATAGTGATAATAATAGGTAGGAATTATATAATATTCTAGGGTAGGCTAAGTACTTCACAAATATCTCATTTGAATCTCACACTAACCCTGGATGGCAAGTTTTGTTGTGGTTGTTGTTATTATTATTATTAATTATTATTATTCCCATTTTATAGAAAAGAAAACTGAGGCTGAAAGGGTTTAAGTGACCGTCCCAGGGCCAAACATTTTAAGGAAACATCAAAGCTGGAGTCAAATTCTGATCCTCCTGACTCCACGTCTTGCACTCCAAATCACATAGGTAGAGAGAGACAGGACCTCAGTTCACTGAATTTGAATCCAGAAAAATTTCCAGTGCCATAGTAAGAGTTTAAAAACTTGCAACCCCTAAGAAGTTTCTTTACAAACTCCAGCTCTGAACTTAATCCTGACTTCTTATCATGAGACATTGGTGACATCTGAAATCCTGGGGACAGTCAGGGGATAGAACTTCAAGTCATAATTAAGGAAACTTCAATTGCTTTTGTTATCTTCTCTTGAAATTTTGGCAGCCAGAATGTCTTACCAGATGAAGGGAATGGGTATCATACCCTATAGTGGTTGGGTCCAGGGGATGGATTGGTGCTTTCCCTGCCAAGAGTCATGGAGGCTGGTCTTATCAGGGGCAAAGCCAGTAGTTACCTGTTGAAGCATGAGTGCCTGCTGTTGTTGAAGCAGGACCTGGAGCTGCTGGGGGGTGAGCACTTGTTGCTGGAGGATCTGCTGCATTTGCTGGGGAGTGATAACTTGAGGTGTCATCATAGCCACTGACACGGGAACCTACAATAGCAAGAAAACAGAAGCAGTGAGCTGGGAAAACTTACAAAGAGCTATAATTTCCCAATCAGATTTTCAGCATTCATAATTCTACTTTGAGATTTACCAACTTTTCCTGCCAAATGAGCTTTTCCAAGGGGAGGCTTGGTTACAAATCCCATTGTGCTATTATAAGGCTGATAAAACTCTTGTATCAGTCTCTGCTGCAATCACACGGCCTTGCAAGGAGCAAAAGGGACAAAACCTTAACACTGCTCAGAGTGAAGATAAAAAGCTCTCTCTTGGTTACTGGGAAATATTCCCTTTCTTCTTATGAAATGATCTGGAAGAAGTCAACCAAGGCTTGAGTTTTCCTTTCCAGATCACAGCAAGTAGAAAACAAAAGTCAGGTGTTTAAGACCAATGTGATGTCTGGCTGCTGAAGACAGTGGTTTTAAGAGAAACCAGTAGCAGCTCAGGCAGGTGAATAACCTCAATCCTGTGCCCAGGTGAGGAGCACCACTATCACTACGATGCTTCTACCACTCCATATTTGCCCAGCATACAGATGTCTTCAGTTCTTTCATTTTTATGGAAGATACCATTAAAAGCGGCTTTCCATGACATTTCAGTGACAAATAGTTACAGTGATGAACTTGATAGCATTTCATATTTGCAACTGTTAACACGTTTCTGCACGGGCATCTTTGGAAGGAACCTGTACACTGTATCTGAAAGGATGATGTCTTGTTCAGATAAAACACTGACATTAAAATGACAGGCTGTCTTGGCCAAGGTTACACAAATTGTATTCAAGCGGATACCTAATGACAATGCTATGAATTCTGCAAGCTTTCTAGAATGTAATTTAGCTATTCAAAATAATCACTGCACTTGTGTTTAATTTGCAGACTACATGAGAACCATTTTGTCAGTCCCAGTAATGCAAGGAGACAATTTCATAAGAACCCCCCACACACACACAAGAAAAAGGATAAAAAAGTGTGTGTGTGTGTGTGTGTGTGTGTGTGTGAGAGAGAGAGAGAGAGAGAGAGAGAGAGAGAGAGAGAGAAGGTAAAGACAAAATTTGTGTGACTCTAACTCTAATATTTAAGCATCTTACTTTTCTTTAGTTTCAAATCAAACATGTGACAGCAAGAAACTAAAAGCAGTAAAAGATCTACTTTGTTCAAAAGGATCTGCTGTCATCTCCTGTATTACAATAAAAGGTAATAACATGTTTTGCACTTTGCCAGAGCACCACCAAAAAAAAAAATCAGCAGACAATAGCTGATCAGAAGAGAAAAGAATTTTAAAAAATCCTTCAGGAGAGCAATAAGCAATAGGGAGAAGTGCAGTATTAATTTTACGTAACATAATGTCTTAATATGCAGTTTCTCTTGACTTTTTCACATGATTTGTCCTGTCATTTGCAGAGCGAGCTCGCATCCCTAATTTCACAGTCATTATGCACTGATGTCCTGATTTCTCAGCATCACTAATTTTGATGAACTAAAATTGGTTCCTGAAGGTCAGATTCATGTACAGGGAACAGTCACCAATGTTGTTATGTATGTGTTTTGTGTGTGCACGTCTGCGATTGTAAAATTATAAAAAAAAAATAGCTTCAAGAGAAAAAAAATTTTAAGTTCTTAGGATATTTTATTCACCTAGTAAAGGAAGGTTATCAATGAAGTCTTTGTACTGTGGTTGGCCTCTGAGTGTAGATTAAGATACAGTAATTACAATATACATGGATTTGTAGCACTGTCTTATGTTTCCCAGGTATGTATGACTTGGCAGTTCATGTGCTTAGACACAATATGCAAATATGAAGTTATATATATATGTATATATATATATATATATACATATATATTGAATATACAAATTAGCCTTTATATGTAAAAAACCCTGAACATCCAACAATTTTGCAACAGCAAATTATCACAATCATCATGACAAGAAACTATTAAAAATTTCCTTTTTTAACTGAACTCTTTATTTAAATCAGTTCTTAATTCAGTGTTTAAATTTCTCATGTGCACATGTTTTGAAGAGCAAATGTTCATCCTGAGCTGCTGTTATTACCCCAACAAAAGTAGACTTTTATTTGAAATTTTCATCATTATATTTAAGTTTGATTAAGCAAGTAGCACAAGAAACATGCCTAAGTATTTTTTTTTCTGTGCATTTCTTGGACTATGTACAATATAAATATTCTCGAGCCAGATTTCTGATGGTGATTAACAGGAAAACAGGCAGGAATAGGGTGGTGTAAAAATTAAACTGAGTAGACAAACACTGAAAATGAAAAAAATTATAGCACACCCTCAGTCCGAAACACCTTCCTACAAAAAACTGGATTATTTTGCAACAAATGCTTTACTACTCTTAGAAAGTCTATCTGCTTCAGTGAAAAATGTCATTCCCCACCCCCTTCCCACTCTCTATGCTTGAAAATGAGAGAATCATGAACTGAAGAAATTAGGGATAATTTTTTTTAAAAATCTCTCCATTTTAGCCAGCAATTGTGTGTGTGTGTGTGTGTGTGTGTGTGTGTGTGTGTGTGTGAGAGAGAGAGAGAGAGAGAGAGAGAGAGAGAGAGAGAATGAGAGAGACACAGACAGAGACATTGTGTGGGCTCTCACATACATGCAGGTATGCTTCAGAACAGCTAGCTAAGTGGACTACTTTGATATCCCTCTTCCTTTCCTTTGGGCACTTTGGGGGAGGTGGGATGAGTAACACAATGTTAAAGGGCAGGCACAGGAAGGGGGGGAGGCAGAGGGAAGAAGACCAAATCACCTACAAACTAGATGATCAATCTTGGAATCATCCAAAGTTGGCAATAATATTCTGATGGGTTTGAATGAGTTCTACTCTTGAAATCACATTTTTAGGCCAGTTAGCTCTGGGCCTCTAAACTGTGGGCTCAAGCTTTAATTTATAAATGCAATAAAATCTAAATTTATCCAAAGTTTCTGCTCCAACATATCATGAAAATAACTCATGGAAACCTTCAACAAACATATTCAAATGGACCAGAAATGACCGTATCCCTCCCTTCCCCCACTGGAAAAAAAAATTCTAAGCACAGTTTAAGACTTTAAATAGTTAAGAATTATGGCCTATATATCCACTCCCTTAACTCCCAATGTCCAACTTTTTCATGTAGCTAGTCCCTACTAATACTAGGAATCAAAGGGCATACAGCACCAGCAATAGGCTATTATGGCCCACACTTTATTACCCATTACTACTGAGGTCATTAGCGGTAAGAGTGATTGTACTGGTCTTAACCTATTGATCATTGTAACTACTATCATTTAATCCTGTGTTGAATGTCTGGAAAGCCGCTAAAGGCACACAAGAGAGAGTGCTTCAGCATTGAGAAATATAGCCAAAGCTTGGAAATTACACTTTGATTCATAAAATCTAGCCAGTGGTTTAAATCAATAGTATTTAAAACAGTCGCGTAAGTTCTTAACTACAGCTCTCTAATATTTATGAGTCCCTTTTTGAGTGTATTCAGTCAAAACTAAACTTTATTTTAGATACTGTGTAATACACTTTACAGTACTTTAGATAAAAACACTCATTCGGAGGTTTTGTGTGCCAGAGAGCTCAGACTTTAACTGGTAGTTCAAGCTAATTCTTGATTTCTCTCTCAAATGACAATTTAAATATAATGCAAAAAAAAATTATAACCCCAATACTGCAACTGCCTTAACTATTTGAGTATATATAGAAATGAGTATGTTTTATGAGTGAACAATGAATCATAGAAGGCAGTTTATGAAGAACTAGAATAATTCTGTCTAGCTGCCTTCAGGGATCACAAATTCAAATTAAACTTCTGGCAGACATTTAAAGAATGCTAGCTTACAAAACTGATTTTTTTTTAAAAAGGGAACACGTTTTAGCTTAATTTTCAGAAGAAAATCATGAATTCAAAACTACACTTTATGATACATTGTTGACTGATCCCAATGGGGTGTGGCAGATACCCAGGTGCACCCAAACCTGGCGGTGAGGGTAAAAATACAGCTGTGCTTTGGCTATCAGAACTCTGCTAGTAGAGACCTGCTGTCATCTTAATACCATCAACTGTAAAAAAATGTCTTTAATACAAACCATGGCTGTTAAATAGCCTAAACTTCTGGGTAAAATCTGTCCAATATTTTTATTTTTTTTTCAGAATAATCTCATCATATTTGGGGCCTGAAAGAATAATAATAACATGCCTTTTCCCATCCCTTCAAGGGAGTAAATGAATGATATGGGGGGGGGGAATAGCTTAGGACATAAGAGAGAGAACTAGAAAGGAGAGAAAAAGATTGAATATATAAACACTGAAAATTATATGATCATCATTCTGTCTTCTTTATAAACGTAAACCAAAACATCCACCAGCAGTGAGCACCTCTCAGTTTAAACACAAGCACACACACACACACACACACACACACACACACACACATCACATGTAAACTGAGACCTGTATTTTCTTCTTCACTATACTCATTAAAAAGTGCCCTCATAATGCCATTTAAAAATACATCTTAACCTCATTACATTAATCTGCCATTGTAATTTGGGAAAATTTCAAAGGATGCATTTCCAATAAAAAAAAAATCTTTTTACTATATATTTGTTTCAACTTGTGACCAGATAACTTGCAATTGGCCAAGTGAGGTGGTGTGCCACCTGGTTCCAAATCTTTCTATTGTCTTTCGTTCTGGAATTGTGTCACCTCAAACCACCACTAGCAAGTAAAAATCAAATCATGAGGGAATAGTAGTAGACTGAGTTGTCTTTGAAAAATGAAAAAGACAAAAGATAGAGAAGAGAAAATGAAGCCCTCTCGTCCGATTATAACTGCTTGTATTAAGTAAGAGCTTGTGTACAACATGGAGCAGAGGGCAGAAAACCCTTATCGAGACAATAGAAAACAGTTTTCATGATTCATCAGTAAATGGATACAACTGATATATTGGCAAACAGAAAAGCTGAAAAACACAATGCCCCAGTCTCTTGCTGTTCCCTATGGAATTGAAAAAGTAGAATGCAAAGACCCTGCATGCAAGAATAAAATACACGCTTGACATAATATTTCAGTCTTTAAAACAAAAAAGCATGCTATTCATGTAGAAACCATAATTCTGTTTCATTATGGAATTTCACTTTTTGTATCACTCTTTTTAGACGTAGCTATTTTGCCACAATACTGTACAATGCATTAAGTCAGGTAATGGTTATTATATTAATGCAACATCATCTAAGTAGTCATTAGCATAACTGTTCTTTCAGTAACAATACAAAGCCCTATTAAAATTTGGGGGGGGAGATATCTCTTTAAAATGCAATTAGCATTTTATTTTATTTTTTAACATTTCATGTATTATGTGCTATCTTGAGAGGCTATCTTTCTTTGACTACATACTTGCATGACAAAATTCAAGCAAACTATCCTAGTAAACAACCTCTCCTAAAGCTCTTTGACCTCTTCTCTTGTATTTCAGTAAAAATTGGCATAAATCCATATTTGTTTATGGCAGACAAATTAGTGGGACTTTATTTGATCTTATCTAACACTTATCCTGCATAATAAGGTCCTCCCCCTCTCCCCCCAACCTAGTACCAGGATAATTGTTTTAAGTATAATAAATATCTCTCAATTTGCATAAATGCATAGCTTGCATAAATTAAATCCTTCACATTTGTTAAATAGAGGAAACAAAGGAATATACTCATGGAACTCGTCATCTAACAAGTACACCTGTCCTCAAGTTTGCAACTTCTATAATGTTTTTTCAAAGCAAAAACTAATATTTCATCTTTCCTTCCTCAACCTCCTCTTCTCATGTAGGTGGGATGGAAAACAATCCAATGTGCATGAATCAAACAAGCTATGACATTTACAATGGCAAAATAAGTGCTAGGAATTATCTCCTTTGATGAGGAGGAGCAAATCCATCCCAAAAGGACTTTTCAAACACCCATAACTAGAGACTTTTAAATGATGGAGAGGAGAGGAGAGGAGAGGAAAGGAAAGGAAACAAAAAGAAAAAGAAAAGAAAAGAAAGGAGAGTAAAGGAGCAGAATGAGAAAGAGAAAGAGAGAGACAGACAGAAGCTACCCAAGTTCTAAGGTATTTAAGCATGATGCTTAAATCACATCAATCAGAAAAAAGCAGCAGCTGAATTCAGCAGGAGCATTTTAAACCTATGGATTGTTAAAACAGGTAAGAAACATAAGGCAAGATGACTATTGTATACAATGTTTAAGATCAGCAGTTATCAGTAAAAAAACATTCTCATTTTAACATCTATTTTTTATACTAATGGAGAAACTAGCCATCCACTGTTGTGCTTTAGTAAGTCTAGGAAAGATCATGGATAGTTTAATGAAAATAATTTTTTTAAGATTCTTGATTATCTTGAAATAAAGGAGTTCCAGGAAAATACCCAGGCAGACCTAAATGAGAATAGTCTAAGACTTCAGTGATACTCAGGTCTAGCACCTGATTTGGAGGAGCAATGGAAAAGTCTTGAAATGGTCCAGCTTCTCACACCTATTTCTAGTATCCTCACATATACATTTCAGCTAAGCACAAGGGTGCAAATGATATCCTAATGAGAAAATATCAGTTGCTTCTTTGACAATCTTTCCATTCACTGATTTATTTCTAATGAAGACATACTCCAACCAGCAAGCTCTTTCTGTGTTAAAGGTCAAAACACATTCAAAAATGCCTGGCAAAATCAAGGCAAATAGGGAGTCAGTAAAGAAGCCTTCTCATAAAGTGGTGTGGCAATTAGAGTAATTGTAAAAAAAAAAAAAAAGCCGTCTTCAGTAAAAAGTAAAAGAAATTAAGCCGCCACGACTGTAACAGGTTAGATGAAAATCAAAATTTAATGTATTCTCCCTTGTGTCATCTTGTTTTGTCAAGACATCAAATAGAATTGGAAAGTACAAAATAACAAGCCCTTGAGAAATCACAGAAGCCGACCTTTTTGATGTTGTTGGTTTACCTTGTTCTCAGTTATTTGAACAATGATGTTTCAGATTTAAAGGCAAGATAAAGCTTAAAAATTAAAACATGATATCAGGTATTCTTTAAAAAGTGCAATGTAACATTTTTGCCTGATTTTTCATTAATTAGTTATTTAAAAGCAAATGCTAAAAGGATGTATAATTAATTCTATTCTGTATTCAACTCCCCTCTCCCCCCCCCAACACACACATTAATTTCTCTTGCCTCCAAACAATAGGCAGGTCTGAAGGGGATGACAGACAAGGCCGTTCATATCACAAAAAGTGGAGGGGACTACTTCAATTCTTACAATCTGCAGAGAGACAGCTTTCTAAATAGATACACATAAGTTTTATTTTCCTTTTTTAACTAAAGAAAAATAAATCTGAGTAAAAAATATAATTTAGCAAAAACAAAAGAAAGTGCCACAGATTTGAACTGAACTCTGAACTTTCCACAAATATGTTTCTAGTCATGTAATTCTGCTATCAATAAAACAAAACAAACTCCTCAAAAATAAACCAAGCCTTTTCCCCCAAATAATAACAAATTTCACTGATGCTGTCAGGCCTTTCCCACAATCTAGCCTTGCAGGTGTAGATAAAGCCCACAGCACATCAATGATATACAAATGTCACTCCTATCTGAAATATTTAGCTTATAAGAATACATGCATCAAGCTATCCCATGGAGCTTTCTCAACTTTGAGATATTTGGAGCTGCCTTTGCCTTGAGACACCAAGGGCATGCCATCATCTGAAGAATAACACAAGCCTGAGACATTGAAAATCATAGATTTAACCACATGAAACCATCAACATTTGTGGACACCTATCCTTTAGCAAGAGTATAGGGAAGAGAGAACACATAATTAAAAAGGCTGTTTAGCAGTTAAAAAGAGTCCTATCTTCTAGGCCCCAGTTGCAAGAATCTTTCTTTCCTGGTCTACAAACTGTTGCTATACTCACCATTTGTTTACACTTCTTGAGAATCACAAAATCTCTCTCACCAACTGTCCATAATAAGGTGCCACCATCAGCTTACAGTGTTAGCTTCCCCTTAGTGATCTTATTACAACTAGTTAGTAGAATATGATTAATTTCTCCAGCTTACTCTCATACCCACTTTAATCTCATTCAGATTTCAATATAGGCTTACAATGAAATTTGGCTATCAGCACTCTTTTTTTTTAAAGGAAAAAATGAGTAGCAAAAACAATTCTAACAGCTCTTCGGCTGCACTAATTCAGAAAAAAACTGGAAATAAAATGTTGTTAATCCATTTTGATTTGAATATCACTGCCTTTTGTATTTCTGATGACTTTAGCTAAAGTTGTAATACTGGTCCTAGGCATGACCAGTTTATTTTTTTCAAACAACTGGTTTTGACAATATAAAACTCAGAGAGCAGCTCAGAGTGAAGATTTTGTTTTTTAAGGTACAGTTATTTATAAACAACAACAAAACCTATCAAGCCAGCCCTTCCTCTCATAAGCTTTCTGATGATTTATGGTTTACCAACTCAGCAAGGTTACGCAACACTGCATGCCTTTAGATGCATTATTTGAGTCAGTTGAGATTTAATTAAGATCACAGCCTCTAAAATCCCTGTCAAATGAAAATTCAGTGAAGACAATACACTATATATCCTCATGCAGATTGTCTCCATTCCATGCTCTGAAATAACATAAGTTAATCCTCATTTCTAGGGGGGGAAGACACAAGTTGACTCATTTTGTTTTCTTTTTGACCCTTGGGTTGTTTTCTAGGTTATATCATGAGATCATTCCATTTGGGAGAATTAAGAAGGAAGAAGTCAATGGCAGAAAATGCACTTGACTTTATTACTCGACATAATCATAGTTTTGCTGTGATATCATTATATTTTTAGACTAGCAATCCATATTTCCAAAAGTCTCATAGAAAGACATGTTCCTTAAAAGACAAATTCAAGTGAAAGGTACTTTCAGGTTCCTTCCATTTCTATGGAGGACAGCCATGAGTTGGGTGTGGGGGGGGGTAGGAAGTAAAAGACAAGTTATGCCTAGTCTTCACAGAAATGACCAACTTTTGTGGTAAAGCAGTAGGGAATTTAAGTTGAAGTTCCCTTCTTAGGGAAAAACAGGAAGAACAGTCCTTGTTCCTCCAGCTACATAGATGTAATATCTATACAAACATATGTATATACATGTCTACATATGTATGTACCCACATAAATGTATAATACCTAGTTTTATCAATATTTTAAAAAGAAAAATCTCTCTGTAGACTTGTGGCACTCTACTAGTCCAAATGCATTTTTTATTTGCATTATCTTAATATCTGGATGCTTATCTCATGGCTTAGAAATGACAGGTGCTAGAAGTCTTGTGCTTGACAGGCCACTACACAAATAACTGTCTTGCCTGAAAGGGCTAATGCACTACTAATGAACAATAAATCAACTTTGATTATAAAGTGTCAGACCAATCAGTTTTCAGCTCAGCTCTATCACATACTAGGGCAAGTCAGCCAGAGGATCTGTGTGGAGGTAGGCAGCATTTTGCTTTCATTTTTATGCACTGCTCACTCAAGATTTCCAGCCAGAACAAAGATCCTAGAAAATTTAGGTGAAATTCTTTTTAAATGATATGAAGCATGTCAGTGATGACAGTGGTTTCCCTATTATTTTTTCCCTTCCCAAGCTTGGTAAAGAATAAAAACTCCAATCCACAAAGCTGTGGATTGCTTTTCTTTAGACACACATGTATACACATGAATCCTAAAGCAGAAGTGTTTGACACTAGGTATTCTAGCTTTGCTACTGAACCACATAAAGCTTTATTTTATTCTTGCCTCAAAATTCTTTCCTCTTGCTTCCTGGAAAATCCCCCCCTTTTTTTTTTCAAACTTTGCTTAATATAATATCAATTTTTCTTGCTTTAAACTTCAAGATCATTTTGGCTCCCTTAATACTGATTATGAAAATAAATCTAACTCAGTGTTTTCCCCCTCCCAGAAACAGATATTAGTCACTGATGGAATGATTCACATTTCCTGTTATCAGACTTAAATGTTTCTTTTTTTTTTCTTCTCTTCTTCAGATGTGTCACTTTCAAATGTTGGAATCTATGGAAATGAGCCGATTTGCATTTTTAAATAGACTTGACTAAAACATTTAGACTATTAGAAGTATAATTTGGACAGTTGGAGATTTCAGTAAAAAAAAACCCCTCCAGAAACTGAAAGAGTTAACCTTAAAGAGGAAGCATATATGTATGTTCTTAGCTCTAAACTTACCACCCACTTCCTAAGGGTTCCCTCCCTCCCATCACCACACCGAGGGGAGGGAAGGAGAAAAAAAAATCTCATTTCCAGTGAAATCCTGTAGTGAAGGTCTGACACTTGAGTTTGGCTACATTTAGATCCTGTTTAGATCAGAGGATTTCGCTGGAATGCCGAAGACGAGGCAATGTCAAAAACAATCCCCAGTCCCTTCATTTCAGGGGGCGAAGGGAGCAGGGGGGATCTGCACCGCCGAGAGCCTGGGCTGGAAGCCTGACAGGGCACGGTATTTATCTGTCTCCAGCCCCCCTCACCCCACTTCTCTTTTTGAGTGTGTCTGTGTGTGAACTCCTCCAATTTGAACAGCTCAGTTAAAAATAGCCCAGACAGATATGGAAACAAACTATCAGAAGGAAAGCAGCAGCCAGAGCCCCGGTCACATCCACGGCTCACTCGCGACGCTGCTACCAGGCTACAAAGTGGCACCCCAAGGGCCGGCTTCTCTTTTCCCCAAATGGGGTTTCTAATGAAATGGGCTGAAAATGGGCTGGGGGGGGGGGGGAAGCAAGCGAAATTTACAAAGGGCAATTAATGTAAGGAAGTAAGAGCAAATTTATGAAAAAAAAGTCGAACACACAGAACCTAAACAATACTTCCTCAAACTCTCCACAAGCCGACAGTGAGAGAGAGAGAGAGAGAGAGAGAGAGAGAGAGAGAGAGAATGAAAGAGAAAAAGAGAGGGAGGAGGGAAAGAAAGAAAAAGAACGCAAGAGAAAGAAAGTGAGAGAAAGAGAGAAGGAGGGAACGCGAAAGGACAGCGAGAGAGGGAGGAGAATGTCTTTTTCCTCCCCAGGAGAGCCGGGCCTGTGGCAACTGTCTCCCCACTCCTCTTCGGCCCGAGCTCCATCTGGCCCCAGTGCACAACTCCTCAAGTTGGTAAACACAGATGAAAGAAAGAAAAGCCCCCGCCCCCAGCCCGGCCCCGCGCCGCACATCCAACTTTCCCCCCCAAACGCTGCGCCCGCTTTCCCCCAGCTCTGCCAAGTGAAGAGCTCGGGCTGGCCCCCGGGAAGCCGCCCAAATCCCCCCAAATCCGTCCTATTGCCAAACCTGCCAAACTCCATTTAGCTGGCCCAAGCAGGCGCGAGCTGGGCCATGCCGCTCGGCTCCCCGGCGGAGGCTGGCCGGCGGAGGCTGCCCGGCTGGGAGGCTGGCCGGCGGGGCTGCCCGGCGGAGGCTGCCCGGCGGAGGCTGCCCGGCCGGCCGTACAGTGCGGAGCTTCCTCAGGTTACAGACAGATTGCACGCGCAAGGGTGCTCCGGAGCTGACAAGATGCAAAACTACCCAATCAGCCACGCCCTGCTCCACCAATCACAACCAGCCTCTAAACAGAATCAGTTCAAACACCCCTACACAATGGGCCTCCTCTTTTTTTCCTGACGGCAGGTGAAATAACGCTTTTGTCTCTGAAGCAACTCCGGTTAATTGCTGTTAACCCTTCGACCTGCCTGCGCTTAGGGCTGCTCTCGGGAAAGCCTGGCAAACAGCGCGCGCGCTTCCCTTCCAGCCAACAGCTCGGAAGGACCATCCACGCCCCCCCAAACCCCCAAACTCCCCTCACGGACATGGAGTTGAGAGTCATCACCTTGAAGAGCCCTCTGCCCCTGGAAGTCTCCACCGAGCACAATAGCTCGGAAGGCTCCTTTGGAATCCGAAGGAAATGAAACGACTACAAGCTCCCCTGAACACATTTTCCTAGAAAACAGTCTTTTGAAAATAACTTTCACTTCACATTCAATGCAAGCCTTAACCTTTTTTGCCCAAGAGTTTCTTCCCCTCCCAACCCCTGCCCTTGCGACTGTCTCTTTTTACACTAACGTAGGAGACTTTCCCCAACATATACAAAGAAACTCTTTTTAAATAAATGCACCTCTAAAAAAAAAAGGGGGCACCCAAGAACCTCAGAGGACCTTTGCCAATTCGCTGATTTTTTTGCTTCTATTTGATGAGAGAGGGGAAAGAGATTAAGCTGAGTGGAAAGTCAAAACTCAACCACCAAAAAGACCCAGTTTTTCCCTACGAGATGTTCGTGCCGGTGCTTTCCCCACTAAAGCGATCACCTGCCAGCTTCCCAAGTTCGAACTTTTAAGAAAAAAACTTCCTGGCCAGAATCAGGAAATCAAATCAGCAGCAGCAGCAGCAGCACCGCCAACAAAGGTGATATTAACCTGGGGAAAATAGCACCACCAGGATCATTTGTCCTTAATTAGGAAAGAACTCCCTCTTCCACCCCAAAGCGGCCCCAAGCAAGCCCTGGGGTTTCCCCAAGGAAGCGTTGCCCATGGGAGATGTAGTTCTCTTTGGGGTCAAGTCACTTAGAACCAGAAATCACATTGGCAACGTTTCCGATCAAGGTTTCAATAGAGTCACCATGAACAAGAGACAATACCCTCGTGAGTGATGCCGCTGAAGAGCCTCACAGCAAGGAAGACAAAGGCCCCAATTTACTGACAACTTATGATCAGATGTTAAATGGGAGGCCATGCAGACCGCTCTCCACCCTAAAGTGTTTTTGTGTCAGATAACAAATTTATTAATGGGATTTTTTTCAGGTCACAAAAATATGACCCCACCCTCTCATGAATATTTAATAAAAGATTGAGGGCATGGTGGGGGGGGGAGTCGTTATTAAGGGAAGGACACTTTAAATCTGCCAGGACATAATATGAATCATTGTCTCTTAAAGAGACAGAGAACCCTATTTAAAATGAAGGTATAGACTTTGTTTCCCCAAGACCCTCTGGGGCAATCACACCACAATAAACAGTTTCTTGGAAAAAAGGGAGCACTTAAAAGAGGATCTAGGTGGGAAGAGGCCTTAAGAGGTCATCTATGCAGGGGGCCATACATCAAGAGCTGGAACAGCTGATAGTTACCCATGCCAATCGCTTAATTTTGCAGCTGATGAAACTGAGTCAGAGAAAACAGAAAGAACTTGTTCAGAGTCACATAAGTATCCACCTCAGACACTTAAGAATGACTTAGCTGGGTGACCTTGGGCAAGTCACTTAACCCCAATGCCTTGCAACTCAAACCACAACAAACAAGAATCACAGAAGTAAATGACTTAAATTTATGATAAATTTTATTTTACAGATATAAAACAATTTGAACAACATCAAAGAACTTGTCCAGGACACTGTTCAGTGCCTACCCCACCTCCCTTCCCAAGTCTCCACAAGCCATGAATTCTACATAGATCCGGCTGTTTTAGGAATGTTTTTAGTCTATATTGCCATCCAGTAAGAGACACTGACAACAGACAGGAAAAGCAATGACTTAACTAAATGCTCTGATTTTCCTATAGCTTCTCCACAAGTATAATTGACACTTCTAAGTTTTCATAAGGCAATGCTTATATGGGACACTCCTAAAACTAATGATTTAATCAGTTTCTGTTTGCTTATTTGTTTTTGTTTTAAATGCACTGGAGCCAATTCAGCTCTTTTTTACTGGCTGATACTCCCTGTGCTCATACATACAAAAAAGTCCCAGTAATAAATTAAGACTACAATGCAATGCAGCCACACCTAGTTGAAGTCAGCCTATAACCTTTCCCTTTTTTCTATACTTGGGCAGTTTACTGCACACACCAAAACTCATCATTCCTGCTTATATACAAATACTTCAAAAGATGTCCGATTTCATCAGTGGAGGTATGCCCTCCTTGGAGAGAGAGATCATAATGCATTCTCATCTTACTCTATGAATTACTGCAGCCAAAAAAATGAATCAATCAATCAACCAATCATCTGGTGGCCAAAATGGTGATGGGCTGGGACTCAGACAATAGATTTCATATCACCATGCTGGGCTCAGTTTGGGACAACACTGTGTCCAGACTTGTACCGCCCTGACACAGCCTTTAGGAATGCAGGGTCACCTCAATATCACAACAGAGCATTCGAGTCTGACTTCAGTGGAGGCAACATTCCTATGAATAAATCTTAGAGTGCAAGGGCTGAAGGCTGAAATGGGACCTGAGTTTGAATCCCAGATCTGAAGGAAGCTATTTCCTCTCTCTCTGGACCTCAGCTTCCCATTTCTTTAAAATCCAGAGAGATGCAACTCCAAGGTCCCTTTCAGTTTTAAGTGTATGGGCCTACTACAAAAAAATATTGATGTTTTGGGGAAGCTAGATGGCACAGTGGATAGAGCACTGGCCCTGGAGACAAGAGTACCTGAATTCATAATCCGGTCTCAGACACTTAATAATTACCTAGCTGCGTGACCTTGGGCAAGTCACTTAACCCCATTTGTCCTGAAAAAGATGAAAAAAAATAAAAAAATATAAAGTATTGATGTTTTAGCTGTGCTAGAAACCCTGGCTTGAACAACATATATATATATATATATATATGTATATATATAGGACCCAAGATAACAGGTGTCAGAGATTTCATACATTATCTCACGGGAAGGAGATGCAACATGTATTATTGGTTCAATTTTCTGGTTTGAAAAAATGGATCTCTCCTCAATTAACTGACGACCAAGAATCCAAAAGCAAGTCTGCCTATGCTGTGACAGCTCCCAAAGCATAGAAAGGTATCTTAAGCTTGGAACACGTTGGATGGGGAGATAATAAACAGGACTGAATAAACCTGGGCAATACTTAAGACTTCTATTTTCCAAACATTTATTGAATGTCTAAGTCAGGGAGGACCACAGCACTGGGTTTTATGGGAAAATAATCCTTTCACTCAAAATAGATAGATGGTGTGGAGACCAACTCAAACCCACACAATGGATTGTTAGACTTTTAGAGTGAGCATTCAGAAGTTGGCAAATGCTACAAATCAGGGCTTAATTTTTTTGAGGGGGGAGTGAAATTGTTTAGACTTAAGAACGTGCTGTGTAGACTTTTTTTAAAGTCCAGTGTAAAACATTTACCAGTATGCCTCTGGAAATAAGAGATAGCTGTAATTCAAAGTGATTATAAATTTTAAAATGTAAGCTTCTTGAGGGACAGAAATGGTTTAAGACAACTCTGATTTGTAACCCAGGGCTAAGAAGCAATTTTGGAATATGGCAGGTGAATAATAAATGTTCTATCTTTTATCATCTCTCTAAAGAAAAGATAAGCATATTAGAGGTTCAAAAATAAGTTAAAGTTATTTTTTTAAGGTTTTTGCAAGGCAAATAGGGTTAAGTGGCTTGCCCAAGGCCACACAGCCACACAGCTAGGTAATTACAAAGTATCTGAGGTCGCATTTGAACTCAGGTACTCCTGACTCCAGGGTCGGTGCTCTATCCACTGCACCACCTAGCTGCTCCTAAAATTTTAAAATTATTTGAAGTCACTGGGAAAAGGTCTCTGTCTGCTGGGGAGATCAATAAAACTTCCTACAGTTAGGGACTGGCAGAGAATTATTCTACATAGAAGGTACTGAGGAAAAAACTATTCTGAGGTATAGTGGTCTAGTCTGGAAGTAAGGTAGCTTATATGCAAAGGAAGGAAAATTGCCTTTAATGTTTAAGTCAGAATAGTCCACTCAACTGAGTTTTTTCTTCCCCCCCCCCTTTTTTTGTTTTTTTTTCAAGGCAATGGGGTTAAGTGGCTTGCCCAAGGCCACACAGCCACACAGCTAAGTAATTATTAAGTGTCTGAGGCCGGATTTGAACCCAGGTACTCCTGACTCCAGGGCTGGTGCTCTATCCACTGCACCACCTAGCCACCCCTCAACTGAGTTTTGTAGGAAAAACAAAAATCCCTACAATCAAGAAGATACTAGCTCTTGGAATAAGGCAGGTACCTGGAGGCAGCTCAAACCTCCACAGCCTATTGATAAACTGTCACTGTGAGTCTCTGGAAATTGGCAAATGCTTCAAATAAAGATTAATTTTTGTTTTGGCAAATTGTCTATTTTTCTTAATCGACAATCTTGACAGATTGCTGAGGGTCTTAACAGCCATGCAAAAGAGTTGGAATAGTTTGAATTTTCTAATTTTGGCAGACATAAGTTACTAGAAATTTTTTGAGGAGTATTGTTGTTCATCCTTCATTCTTGAAAAGGACTAATGACATCATGGGGTGATATCTTGAATTCCCAGTAGATTTGAAGGAGGCAGATGTATAAAGTCATCAGCCTCACTCTCTCTTCCAGAGTCATGGAAATGCAGAGGCAAGGCAAAAGCCAGGACAACTGGTAATGGCCCTGGATGCTCTTCTTTGATCCCTGACCAAGCTCTAATCACTCCATAGCACCTACATCAATTACCTTCATAGTCATTGGCTAATATTTTCTCATTCATCCTTTCCTCTGGGGGAAGTCTGTGCATGCTTGGGGTAGGCATCTTCCCACCTCATCTATGGTTCTGCAGTCTGTCAGTGTTCAGGGAGTACCTCAGGTGTATGACCTATCAAAGCCCTTCTCTGGGCTGCTTATCTAGCCCCCCTGTCTCCCAACTTTCACCTGTAGTTCCAAGAAGCTGGATCATGCATAGCAGCTGAGCCCCTGGAAAAACAACTCAGAAAAAAGGCTGAATCAGGTTGAGAACAATTAACAGGCCTCAAAACTGTCTGAGAAGGATACCATTGTCACATCTGTATAAAAGGTCAATTAGTCAGGTAGCAATACAAAGGATGCATTAAAGGGAGGTAGGAAAACCCATTACAAAACTCTTTCAGTAGTCCAAGATGGTGGCAATGAAGGACTGGACTGTGGTGATGACAATGTGACTAAGGAGATGACTAAACTGCAGATGTAAATTCAGATCATTCTGGATATGACAAGTGAGGGAAATTCAGAGATAAGATCAAAGTTTATCATATAGGAGATTAGTGAGAGTTAATGCCAATTTCCTTTCACCCTATTATTCAGGGAAAACTGAACTCAGTGTATACTGGAATAATCTGGAAAGCATACTAGAGAAGGTACAACTTACTCAAAAACTAAGTATCCTTTGAATAGGTGAAAAAAGAAAGAATCATGAGCAAAGGTTCAGAGGAGGACCTGGACTTGCCAATCCAGAAAATACCACTCATAGAATATCCTAAGATATCACCTTACTCTCAATCTAATATATGACACATTGTCATAGAGAGTATTCTTAGCAGGAACATTTTTGATGACAGATGAATATTACCTGTTGTTCTCTTTGGACTTTACGATAAGTAAATAAAGCTGGCATCTATACAGGACATCCATATACTTCACTTTCCAGTTCAGACCTGTCTATCTGTTTAGACTGTATTTAGGTTCCAAAAAGAAAGGGAATTTCCCACAGAATTTAGTCTATTGATTTTTTCAGGCAGAAAATAGAAGTTTTAGTCCATTTCATTTGTATGCTATTACAATTTCAAAATCATGTTGAGAAGATTTGGGGAAGCCAAAAATCATACAAAGCAACTAGGTGGTGTATAGCTATTGGTGAAGTGGGTAGAATGCAGAGCTTGGAGATGGGAAGATTCAGCTTTCCGAGTTCAAATCTTGCCTCAGATACTTACTAGCTGTGATACCTTGGGGAAAAAAAAATCACTTGAACATGCTTGCATCCATTTCCCCAACTAAAAAGTCAGCTAGAGAAGGAACTAGCAAATCACTTCAGTATTTCTGGGATCCTATAGAGTCAGATATGATTGAAATGACTTGAAGAACAGAAAAAGCAATAATGTCCACTGGAGAAAAATATACTGACTAGCCACAACAAAAGAAAACATGTGATAATATATTAGATCACTAGAAAACTATGTTTGAAGAAGGGCCCTCAAAAAAAGAAAAACAATATATGATTTAAAATATTGATGTCCAATGTGGCTATGCCCAATAACTACAATAGCTACTTAGATACTATTTCTCTAAGAAATGTGTTCAAAGCCCTTCTACTCTCTCCACTGTTGTGTAGTTAAGAAGAGAATTTTAGAGTCCTGCACAAAACTAAATAAAATATCCATCATACTGTGATTTTGTTCATTCTTTGAATGTTCAACTCAAGTTAGCCAGAGCACTGAAATGACAAATAGAAAATGAAGGTCTCATTCTGGTCGATAACTTGAAGAAGGTGTCAGAGGAAAAAGCCAGTAAAGCAAATAATCTTGTTAGGACATTACCCCTACACACTGATTAATGGCGTGGCACAGATGTTTACATGGACACTGGTTCTCATCCCACTAAGGTTATTCAAGTGATATCCTATAATAGCAGATAGATAACTAGAGAAAGTTGTAAATACCAAATGTCTCTAGTTACAGTAATTGAGAAGCCTCTTCAGGTAGAGACAGTATCATTTTGAGACTAAACAATAGCTTTACAAAGGGAGGATGAGAAATGGAAGGAAAAAGAGAGACAGAAATAGAGATAGACAGAAACAGATAGAGGCAGAGAGACATGCATAGAGACATAAAGACAAAGACAGAGACTGGTGATTACTGATTAGTTTTGAAAGAGAAAAAAAATCACAAAAATAATAAAGGACTTGTGGAGGAGAGAAGACACCTTTAGATAAAATACAGAATAATTACAGGTAATTATATATTTACCTTTACTAACCCAATCAATCTAGAAATCATGAGAAATAACCAAAAAACAGAGACTTTGAGATTCCACTGGGCACTTTGACCCTTGGAGAGACAGAGGCAGGACAGTTAAGGTTTGCCCATCCCAGAACTACCAAGTCTCCAGTCCAGAACTGAGGAGAATCACTTCTCTAGTGAAAATGGAATAGGTCATTCAGTCTCTCTCCTTCCTTCTCTCCCTTCCTTTCTGACTTCTCTGGAGAATGCCAAAAGGTCTGCTAATTAAGGTTACCAAATGGCAATAGTAATGTCTGATTTCAGTGATTTGGCCACTCATCTCAGCAGAAGGGCCAAACACTCTGGATAAAGGTGGCACTTTCACTTAGAAAAGTTAATGCATCGTGTACTGCCCAAAGGATAAAAGTAGCTAACTTCATATCAATATTGTTCATATCATTGTTGGGATTATGTTGACAGTCACCAATTATGTTGTTTTTCTTATGGACAAGAGAAAACTCTTACATTTCCCATTGTTCTAGTGGAATTTAAATTTTTCTTCATGATATGCTTTAAATTACTATTTTCATCTTCATTTAATGCAATATTTTATAATGCTAGGTTTCTTGGTTAATATATATATATATATCTCAAGATATGACAACATTCAAGTGAGTTATGAATATGTTTATACATGAGCTATGGAAATTATTTCAAAAAATCATGACATTCTTTAAAGACATTAATAAAAGTAAACAAAATCATATATGTTTTTTAAAAAATGGCAACATTTAATCCTAACTTCTAATTGACAGTAATAAATTGGTTTCCTTTTTGTGAGTAAATTTATAATCTCTAGTTTGATCAGAGTACAATGCCTATCAATGGAACCATCCAACTCATTAGTCATTGTTGTGTACAACTTGGCATTATACTGAACAATTAGAAAAATATGGGGCAGAAGGAGTAGAGAGGGTGAAGAAAAGAAAAAAAAAACCCTTCAATGAGATTTTCTATTTCAAAATATTACTCCTTTCACATACCCAATCAAAAACCTCTAAACTTTAGTGAGAGTATTTATAGTACATCCAGGACAAACAAAAATAAATATCTTGCTTCAGCATAACAACCACTAAGGCCCTGGAGGGGGAAAAAATCTTGGGGGAGGGGGGGTGAAATGACATTTTTAAAAGTTTAGTTTAGTAGAAATGACAGACTATCAGATGAAAACAACTGACCAATTTTTATTTAGTAAAGTCAGTTTTTCCAGATACCCAAGATTTTCACCAGGCCTGGGAAAAGGCAAATAATGCAAGTTCTGTCCTGCCACCATTGGAACAATGCTAGTAGATTTACATTCAAATACTGAACAACACCCTCCCTGACCCTAGGTAGACACACCCTAATGTCAAAACCTTTTTTATGTCTGCCCTCTGCTGGTATCTCTGCCAAGATTAGGACATTCTCCAGCCACATCTCATTCAAAAGACAACTTTGAAAAAAAAAAAAAAGCACTGGAGAAAGGACCTACTTGGAATGAACGATTAACTGGAATATATAAATTAAAACACTTAAACAAAGGGGGGGAATCTCTTGTGAAATATGGTACTTTTAATGTAAAAATGCACATTAGTCTGTTATATAGCCTACTCACTCATAGCCCAGAAGTGCAAAGCTATATATTTCAGTCTGCCTGGGAGGACAACCTGTCTGACTGTTGGGCATCCAGCAGGTTTTTACTCATTCTCCTGGGAAAGCACGTCGACAAATTTCCAATAAAACACCTTAGCAGTAATGGGCCACTGTTCCCATTTTGGTTGTCCCTAAGGTTTCATGATACAGTATATTTAACTGACTGGCAATGCCACTTTTTCTCTAGCACTCATAAGATTCATAAAAATGAAACAAAACAACCAGCTAGAGAGCTTTCTTATTCCCTTTAAAAAAGAAAACAGTGAACTTTGGGAGCAATTGGTTAGCTTCCATTCATAGATTACTGCTACCCACTTGCATTTCCCCAGCATTGGCTGAATTGCAGAACCAGACAAGTCTTCCTGAAAACTTGGGATTTGAGAAAGGTGAATTTCCCAGAAGCACTTGGGGACCTCACAGAACAACAATTTCCAGTGTCAATGGGAATCAGGAGACCTCTGTAAATCCATGCATACCATTTCAAAAATATATTGCCAAGGCTACAAAATGAAGCTTAGTGTTGCATTCTCAAGCATTCAGGAAGTGATTGTCTTGATAGGGCTTAAGATAAGGCTCTTAAAGGACACCCAATCCAGTCAACAATAAATCTTCCAGGAGGGAAGCCCACACAAGGCCATGGAATCCCCTCCAAAGATAATTGCCTTCTGCACCATGTGCTACAGGGGAGTCACTATAAATAAAAGCATTTTTAGAAAGCTTAAAGGGCTGTACAATCCTTGCACAGCCTTCCTTTTCAACCTCTCATCAATAAGGTCACCGTTTTTACATATGACCCTTCCAAGGGACACTTTAAATATACTCCCTACCCCCATCCACCATGTAATTATTAGGATCAGAACAGGACAGGGAACTGTCAGTGAGGAAAGCCCCTGTACCAGTGGAGATCATCATTTGCTCTATAGCTTAAGTCTCAAAAGGGTAGCAAAGAAAGTATTGATTTGTTCAAGGTCACCCAACTGGTTTGGGTCAGAGGCAGGACTTGAACCTAGTCCTGACTCAAAGGTCAATCCTCTATCCATCACATCACACTGACTCTTTTATTGTTTTTAATATTTTATTTCCCCTCGTTTACATGATAAAACAACACACTGATTCTTTTAAAGATTTTTACTTCAAGGACTTCAGAAGTTTGTGATGGAAAGAACAACTGGCCTTGGGTGTTGTTGTTTCAGTCATGTCCAATCCCATTTGGGGTTTTCTTGGCAAAGACTGGGGGGAGGGGGTTTACCATTTCCTTCTACAGCTTATTTTGCAAATGAGGAAACTGAGGGAAACAGGATTAAGTGACTTGCCTAGGGTCACACAGCTAAGGAAGAGTCTGAGGCAGGATTTGAAATAAGGAAGATGACTCTTTCTGACTTCCACTGTAGCACCTTGCTGCTGGACTTGGGTGAGAAACACCAACTAGTCAGCCATTTTATATTGAGAAAATTCATTAAATTCTATAAGTCTGGGCTGTAAAATGGGAGTGCTGAAAAAGAATTTAGTAGTTGAGGAGGGAGGAAGACAACATTCATGGGAATACTTGATTTCAAAGTATTAGTCTTTCTTTCTTTCTCAATCAAAAGTAATTTAATTCCCCAAATTTAGTGACAATATATATAGCAACTAAGAGCAAATATTATACTTGTTTAGATTTAGCTTAGAAGCTTGCTATAAGACTCCAGTGAGCTATGGAAGAGCAAGTATTTTGTCCTTCAAAAAGCACTATGGAAATATAAGCTGCTAGTATTATTATCATATAAAAAAGGTGAGAAGGTAGATTATCAGAAAAAAGCAGGACAAAGCAGAGTGGAGTGCTGTTGTCTGAAGAGCCTGCAGCTTCAAATCTCTTGTGGGCCCGGAGAAGTTGTGATCCTAGGGGCAGGTCACTCTATCTGAATGAAGCTCAGTTTCCTTCTCCATCAAAGACAGCTAACAACAGAAAATCACACACTACACATCACCATTAGGCTCAAATGAGCTTATTTATATAGGATACTTTCTAAAGTGTGTGTGTATGGTGTGTGTGTGTGTGTGTGTGTATGCATGTGGCTTAGGTGTGGTTTAGTTCTAGCTGGTTTGAAATACAGAAAACCAGACAATAAATGGAAGAGTTGTATACTACACTATAGTGATCCTGCTCCCACTCCAAGATGAACTTTAGGAACCTTCCAATGGGAAATCTTTCAGGGGCAGCTAGGTGACATAGTGGATAGAGCACTGGCCCTGGAGTTAGGAGGACCTAAGTTCAAATCAAACTTCAGACACTTAAAAATTGCCTAGCTGCGTAAGTCATTTAATTCCATTACCTTAAATGAAATAAAAAAAAAAATAGGGAAATGTGTTGTTTCCAGAGTTAAGCATCAGACCTGGTCTTGGTGTTAGACCAAAATACATCTTGCAAAGTGCTTCAGTGGCACAGTAGATAAGATAAAAGTGTGAGGTCTGAAGTCAGGGAGAAAAGAATTTAAATCTGGCTTCTGATACTAGTTGTATGACCCTGCACAAATCATTGTACCCTATTTGCCTCAATTTCCTCATTTGTAAAATGAGTTGTAGAAAGAAATGGCAAACCACTTCAGTATCTTTGTCAAGAAAACTCCAAATTGGGGGCAGCTAGGTGGTGCAGTGGGTAAAGCACAGGCCCTGGAGTCAGGAGTACTTGGGTTCAAATCCAGTCTCAGACACTTAATAATTACCTAGCTGTGTGGCTTTGGGCAAGCCACTTAACCCCATTTGCCTTGCAAAAACCTAAACCCCCCCCCAAAAAAAAACCTCTCCAAATTGTGATTATAAAGAATTGGACATGACTGAAATGTCTGAACAACAACATTGCCATAATGCCAAAATGCCTATTTTTAATGCAAGAATAATTCTTGTGAATAAAGCCTTGACCTCTGAGTGTCCAATTAGGGGGAGATAGTTATCCCTCATTCCATCTTCTTCAATTGATATGCTACACTAGAATGATGTTCCAAGAAGCAAGTGGACAAAGTAGTCAGGTTTTTATTTACATGTTCTGCATTCCAATGGTGTGAAATGGTGAACAGTTATATATAATTTGGACATCATGACTACAGCCATTTCTGTATTAAATGAAGTCAAAAACAATGTTTTAAGAACACAATTCATACATGGTGGCTATTTGTGGATCTGAAATCATTTTACATGGCTACACAATTTTTGAGAAAAAATTGAGACCTGTCATGTAATTTATTAAAGAAATTCAGACCCTACTGGGATTCAAGAATTCTGTTATTTAGCTCCTGAAATCAAAATTACATTATACCATATAGGAGAATGTCACAAATGAAGAGTCTTTGGAAATCAGCAATGTGTAAATTTGGGATATTGCAACATTTTACAAAAGGCAACACAATGAAATGTTCAACTTTCTAACATAATAAACAGATTCAGTTCCTTTTGCCCCTAGATTTTGCAAAACCCATTCCCTCTATCCTTCTGCCCCAGATACCCATGTTTCTTTTTCTGTCAATCACTTTTACCACAGCCTGGACCAATTCTTTGACTTTCTAATCCAGCAACCAGAAGAGTAGGATTGATATCAAGCTTTAAGATTTTCATAGTGCTTTTCAATGTCTAAGAGAAGGCAGGGTACATAGCAAGTAATAACAAATGTTTATTGACTGATTGACTGACTAGCTTTTCACATTGAAATAATTTGATCCTCACAACAACTTTGTAATGTAGGTTTTATTCTTTTTAAATTAAATTTTATTTTGCTGAAGATCCACTTATTCTCCTTTGAGAAAGTATGAAAAAAAACTGTTACAAACTTGTTAAATCAGGAAAATAAATTCCCACAATGTCCATGTCATATTACACATATACATTCACACACACACACACACACACACACACACACACACACACACACACACACTGAGATCATGTCTTTGTTTAGAAGTGGGTAAAATTTCATCAGTGAAATGAACTTGAACTCTTGTTGGTCACTGTATTAATCAAAGAGCCAAAGTTTTCAAAAGTGTTTTTCTTTGGAATTCTTATAGTTTTATTCTTCTGGTTCTGCTCACCTTAATCTGTATCCTTTCTCTGAAAATATCCCCTTCATAATTTTTTGAGCACAATAATATTCCATTATTTTATGTCATAATTTCTTCAGTCATCTTTCACCTGAAGGGTGTCCCTTCAGTTTCTAATTCTTTTTTTTTTCTTTTTTTTTTTAGGGTTTTGCAAGGCAAATGGGGTTAAATGACTTGCCCAAGGACACACAGCTAGGTAATTATTAAGTGTCTGAAGCCAGATTTGAACTCAGGTACTCCTGACTCTAGGACTGGTGCCCTATCAGTGCATAGTGCCACCTAGCTGCCCCCAGTTTCTAATTCTTTGCAAACATGAAAACAGTTGTCATAAATATTTTTTGTACATCTTGAGGAATGCTCTAACTCACTAATAATTGAAAAAAATGCAAATTCAATTAACTCTGAAGTTCAGATTGATAAAATTGGGTTAAAAGGTTATAAAAAGTTTAGTAGATGTTTGTTCATAGTTCCAAATTTCTTTCCAGAAGTGTGGGATCAGTTCATAGCCTGGCAATGGCCTGGCATGCACTAGATGACTCTGAAGTCTGACCAAGTTCTAAGGACCCCACAATGCCTGCTTCAGCCAATTTTGTGACTTTTGGAACATACCGTGCTCACTTTTGTGTAGTAGACATCCCCCTAACTCACTAATGGATTGGGGTTGATTGGTTACCCTCAGCCTAGGCTAGTCCATCTGCCCATACAATTTCCTGGTGGTATGGATGTTATTCATGCCACAGCTTCTTGGTGAGATTTGGTGTCGATGGACACCAAAAGTGGATGAGCTGAAAAGGTTTCAGAAAGTCTAATAGGGCAGCTAGGTGGCATAGTGGATGGGGCACTGGCCCTGGAGTCAGGAGAAACTAAGTTCAAATCTGGCTTCAGATACAAAATACTTATCTAGCTGTGTGACCTTAGGCAAGTCACTTAACCCCATTGCCTTTCAAAAAGTAAAAAAAAAAAAGCCCTCACACTAGTCTTGCTAGTCTTCGTTGAAAACCCATTCAGGAAATATAGCATACTGCAAAGAGGAGTGGAGTCAATGGGCATGGATAATTTCAAATATCAGCTCCATCACTCCTTGTATGGCCTTTACCAAGTCACATAACTTCCCTTGGTATCAGTTTCCTTATCTATAAAATGAAGGGGCTGAACCAAAAGCCTCTAAGATCTCTTCTAGTTTTAATTCTCTGATATTATGAGAAGTCTAGTACTTTTCATTAATATAAGGGAGAGGAAACAGGTAGTCCTAATGGCTCAGAGCCCTTAAAGACTGTCTAGTTCACAGGAGTAATAAGTTTCTCCCCAATAAAAAGCTATAATACTATTAGACTAAACATTTAGATAGAGTTCTTACATTTACAAAGCAGTATTGATAGTTTAGATTTCTTCTTCTGAAAACTGTATGCCCATTGAAATTCTTTGACCATTTTCAGAGAGAGAATCAAATTCCTATATATCTGGTAAATCACACTTTACTCAAAGATACCTGCCATAGAGATTTTCCCCCACTTCCTTGCTTTTCTTGTAATTTTACATGCATTGGCTTTATTTCTGCAAAAGTTTGTAAATTTTATAAAACTAAAACCATCTATTTAACCCTCTGTTATGGTCAGTGTTAGCTGAGGAAGAACACACACTCAGATTTTCCGGTCTTCAAGTAAAGCATTCTATGCTCTGCACTAATTATTCTGGTATCTGGTAGCTTCTCTATCAGTACTATCCTGAAAGAGGAAGTGCATTTATCAAACATGTCAGAACAATTCAATAAACTCAATTTGGCAAAAAGGTATCCAGAGTTTGAGATTAAATTGGGGGGAGTGAGTTTTCAAATGTTGATTCCAATAATAATAAAAAATTCTGGACAAAATGCAAGTAGAATCTGAACAATAACAAAATAGAATCCAATTTACTTTATACATATTTCAATGCTAATGATGCTTGGGTCTAATACCATTATTTTTGAAACAACAGGTTAAATTTCTTTCCTCCATGCCTAGGATTATATGATCATAGATTTAGGGTTTTGAGAGTTTAGCCATCATCTAATTCAATCCCTCTCATTTTAGAGATAAGGAATGCTACAATCAGAATGAGGGAGGAGGATGGTTCTAAACCTTAAACCCTCCCCACTTTCAAACTTCTTTATTACAGTCAGGGGCAATACAGACCCCCCCATCACTTATTAGATACCATAATCGGTTCTTTACTACCTCCTCTCATCTCTTGTAGTCACTCTGCATCCAAGGCCTGTCAGTTTTACCTTTAACATCTCTAGAATACATTCCATTCCCTCCTCTAGTACTTCCACTATTCTCCATCAACT
Source organism: Macrotis lagotis (assembly GCF_037893015.1). Lineage (NCBI taxonomy): Eukaryota > Metazoa > Chordata > Mammalia > Peramelemorphia > Peramelidae > Macrotis > Macrotis lagotis. Next base: position 161,599,370 of record NC_133665.1, on the reverse strand, counting down.
CATGCTTGGGTTACTACAGTAACTTGCTGGTGGATCAGCCTGCCTCAAATCTCTCTCCCCACTCTAATCCACCTTCCATTAGGATGCCAAAATGATTTTCCTAAAGTGAAGGTCTGGTCATGTCACCATTCCCCCAACTCCATGAATTCCAGGGGCTCCTTTAGTCTCTCGGACCAAATACAAAATCTTCTTTTCCTATTCAAACTCTTCAACAAGCAGGATCCCCCACCCCTTTCCTCTCTTCTTATACCTCCCTGTCAGACATCATATCTTTAATCTACTAACAGTGGCCCTGCTTTGCATTCTCTTTAGTTGGCCTCCTCTCCTAGAATATTCTCCCTCCTCATCTCTGCCTGCAGTCTTCACTGGTTTTCTTCAATTCCCAAATAAAATCTCATTTTTCCAAACCCCTCTGAATTATATTGATTAATTAATTTCTAGCCCCTTCCCTTTTTCAAATGTTTTTTTTTTATTTATCCTGTCTATTGCTTATTTGTTTATATTTGTTTGCACAAGCCTGTTTGTTTGCTTGTTATTTCCTCCACTAGATTCTGAATTCTAGAGGATGGGCACTGCCTTTACTTTTTTGCCTACACTCAGAGGTCCATGAAGTTTTGATATAAATATATAATTATTCATAAAATAATATGGGGCTGTACAAAATGACAGGTGGGTTGAGAGAAACTGAAAAGAATAAACAGGACATCCCTTGAAAGCTGGCTTTTCTCTCTACTGCTCTCAGGTGTTTATTCTCAATCTGTCATTGGAACATTTCTCTTTTGTACATTTCTTTCTTCAGCATATTCTTTACTATTCCTCTGCTGGCATTTAAGTTATACATGGGCATTTGTCTATATCTATATTGTATTCCTGTCCTAGAATGCAAACTCCTTGAGGGTAGGGTAAGTGTTATTTATTTATTTAATACTGGCTAATTGAATTCAGTTGGTGAAGTGGAAATAGAACCATTTACAAGGTTAAAAGTCCTTTCTTTTCCACTGTGGATTTTATAGACTGATGAAACATCTGAGAGGCCAATCAGATCCAGAGCTCGACCTTTCTGACCTGGATGAAATGTCTCAGAAAAAGAGCCTGGTAAAATGACTTATTCACTTTAAAGGACAAAATTTACCAGAAATGCCTCTATGGTCAAAACAGTTTGATAACCAGAAAGCACAAAGGGAAGTTCATTCTTGCATAAGATCTTCAGATCTACCCCTTGTCCCCAAAGAAGAGGTCTGTTCTACGTGTTGAAAGCACAAATAAATAGACTCAATATCATGAATCTGTAGTGAATTTTGCAGTGAAATTTTTAGATACCTGATCCTCTCATGTGTCTCTTGTACACAAAATCTTCAGTGGCTAACTAATATTTTAAAATTAAAATACATTATTTTAATAAAATACAACAATTTTTAAAAATATGGTATTCTAGAAGGGAATGAGATCAGATATCTTTTTTCCACCATGGCTAGAGGGAGAATTATTATGCAAACAAAGACAAGGAGATTATAAATGGTGAAAGAGATCATTTTGACTACATAAAATTAAATGGCCTTTACAAGAATATCATCAATGCAGGAGAAATTAGAAGAGAAATAGAAGAGCTGAAAAAAATTAGCATATGAGAACAGCTAGGTGGCTCAGTGGCTAGACTGTTGTGTCAGAAGTCAGGAAAATCTCAACTCAAATTTTTTTATAGACCCTTGCTAGCTATGGGACCCTGTCTAAGTAATTTTCCCTCAGTTTTCTCATCTATAAAATAGGGATACTACATTCTGGGTTTGTTGTGAGGATCAAATGATATAATAATGCAAACTGTTTAGCACAATATCTAGCACATAAATGCTCTATGCTTGCCATAATTACTTTTATTCTCATTATTATATCACTGATAAAAATCTGATACTCCCAAATACTAGGGAATTGGCAAAAATTCATAACGTCAAGGTTCATTCCTCATAAGTTATCAAAGAATATAAACAGTTTCCAAAACAAAACTATATATGAACACACATACCTCTACACCTCCCCACATAAATGCTCTGTCTAAATCATTAATAGTAAAAAACCAAAAATAAACAAACAAACAAGAACTTAAAACAACTTTGATGTTGTAAAAAGTCAAAGATGAAAAGAGCTGAATATTGAAAGGGTTGTGGGAAATAGATACATTACTGGCAGAGCTATGAAATGATCCAGATGCCCAAATTTCAATTTGGAATTATGCAAAAAGAGTGACATTGATAGAGCAATCTCATTTCCTGGAAATTATATCACAAATAAGTCAAAGTTGGGAACTCTAACTGGCCCAAAATATAATAATACATTTATTGCACAAGTCTTTCTATGCAAAAAAAAAGGAAAGACAATTGAAGTAATATACATCAATTAAGGAATGGCTTAAAAAGCTATGCCTATAATGAATTCTTTTAATATAACATACTAAACTATTTATTGCTATTAGTTTGATATATAAACTTATATGTACATGAATTATACATATACATATATACAAGATAATAAGTAAAGGAAATCATAGATAGGAGTCAGTCAATAAACAACTGTATCTACTAAGTTCCAAGGCCATGTTAACCATTGGGGAATACAAAAAATTTTTAAAAAAGGCTAATGAAAAACATATGATAATCTCATAGGGGAGGTAAAAAGCAAATAAATCTGTACAGGCAAGTTTTATAGAGGTTAAATAGCAAATAATAATGGGGGGGGGGAGGCACTTGAATTAAGAGGACTGGGGTAGGCTTCTTGTAGAAGATGGGATTTAGGATAGCATTTCAAAAATAACAATAGAGAAGTTCCAGAGAATTTCAGAGCTAAGAAGAATCAGAGAAAATACCAGAGACATGAGACAGAGTATCTTCTTTGTGTAACAACCAGAAGACCAGAATCACTGGAGGATAGTAAGGTATAACTGGAAAGAGAGGTGAAGGCAAGATAAATAACTGAATAATAGGGGGCAGCTAGGTGGCACAGTGGATAGAACACCAGCCCTGGAGCAGGAGGACCTGAGTCTAAATCCAGCCTCAGACACTTACTAATTACCTAGCTGTGTGACCTTGGACAAGTCACTTAACCCCCTTGCCTTACCAAAAAAATTACAAAAAGAAATAATTTAGTAATAATCAGGATTTTGTATTTGATCCTAGAGGTAAGAGGGAACCACTGGAATTTATTCAGGAGATGTGCATGTTTGTAGCATCCATGTATATGTGGGTGTGTATGTGTGAGAATTGAACTCATATTTTAGGAAAATCACTTAGTGACATAAGGAGGATTTGGGAGATGTCCAGTAATAGATGAAAAATGAAGAGGAAAGTATATATGACTACAATTGTATAAATGACCAGATGAAAATAAAGAAGTTGAATTTGGAATAACTGGTAAAAATGAAGATACCAGGGAGCAGATAATGAAAGAGCATCCTTCCCCACTATAAGGAATCATAAGGACAGAAAGTTATATACAGAATTACACCATCTATATATAGGATAAATAGGAAATAATTAACAGATGAAAGGCAGTAGAATTAAAATGGATTGGAAAAGGTTCCCACAAAAGATAAGATTTTAATTGGGACTTGTAAAAACCCAGGGAAATCAGTGGATGGAGATGAGGAGGGAAACATTCTGGCATAGACAGGCAGAGAACATGACCAGGGAAAAGTGATGGAGAATTTTGCTTCTGGAACAATCAGAAGACCAGTGACAGTAACTAGACTGAAGAGTACAGAGTGGAGGATAAGGTGCAAGAAGACTGGGAAAGTAGGAAGGGGTTTTGAAGGCCAAACAGGATTTTGTATTTGATCTTGAAGAAGTGGCTGAGTCATTGAAGTCTACTGAGCAAGGGATACATGCTCAGATCTCCACATTCAGACCTGTTCATTTTCTCCATTACAGACAAACCGATGCTAACTCTATGATGGCATAGTAACTCCTGCCTCCATCCTGAGGTAGGGTTAGTTGCCCACATTTACACTATTTAAAATTCCTATTTTCCTTCAAAATTCAGAGTGGGTTCTGTGACCTGCTATAAGAAGCCTTTCTTGATTCCCCAAATGAGGACTGGTCTTTATTCCTTGCAAATTTTGTGTACAGTTTTGTATACTGATTGTAAGCTCTTTTCTGTGTGTATATTGTATCTGTGTGTATACCTTTGGTATATCTGCATACCGAATGGAGCCTCTGTAAGGAAATAAATTGCTTCCTTTTTGTCTTTTTCCTCCCATTACCTAATATACTGTCTGATACATAGTAGATGCTCATTTTTTTTTCTTGAATTGAATTACCCTTTTTCCAAGGGTTTTGAGGTTCTAGGAACTCTCAGTTGAATCATGACCATAACAATGCTGTTTTTAAGTATTCTTTATTGGAGATTAAAATTCAGTTGAGGCTTAGAGTGAGCCCAAATGACTACACAAGGCTAATTTTTTCTTAGACTGACTGACTCCAGGAGTTTTTCCAAAATATTATCAACATCCTTGCCATTTGACATGAGAAGGAAAAGTGAGGGCATTATCTTCTTTGATCGGAATAAGTTCAATTTTCTCATGTTATTGGACATATTTTGTTCAAAACAGATTTTTGTTTCAAATGAATTTTGGGCTATAGTAACTCTTCACAACTAGCTTCCAAGTTCATAGTGTTGAAGAGGCCTTAGAAGTTATTCAGTCCAACTCCCTCCTTTTATAGATGATGAAACCGAGAGTCCCAGAGGTGAAGTAACTTGCCCAGATTCATGCAGTTGAGTTGTATTTGAAGCAGGATTTGAACAAAAGACTTTCTAATGTCAAGTCCAAAGTAATTAAAAAAAAGGCAAGATTGAGTCTAATCCTAATTTTAATGATACCAACTTGCAGCTTGTGTAGTAGGCTCTTTATCAATTAAGGGAATACCCATACTACAAAAAAAAAAAAATAATCATAATAAATTCTAGATTCTGGAACTACTGAAGCATATAATATCTCACATTTTGTCATCTCTGTATAAAAGCCCTAGCAGTGGTGGATTACACCAAAGACAAACATCCACTCTTTTGTTTAGTGGCAAAAGAGTTTAATTTCTAAATAGTCTTCAAATACAAATATATTTCTGACTCTGAGCTGCTGTTGGTATGTACCTAAAATATGAAAGGAAATTTGATATTTCCCCTAAAGTAGAGGTAATGACAAAACAAGAAAACTAATAGAACCATTCTCTGTAGGATCATATCACCTACTTGATAGTTCTGGTTGTTCCAAGCTCAGGCTTCAGAATTTAGACAGCAAATCCTTGGCTCCTTACCCCCCCCCCATCTCCCCCAACCCTCTACCATTTGAATAATAATAATAATAACTGACATTTAGCCCAGCAGTGGATTAAAAAAAAACTGCAAAAACGTATATGGACTGATGTAAAGTGAAGTGAGTAGAACCAGGAGAACATTGTACACAGTAACAGCAATATTGTGAACAATTGTGAATCACTTAATTCTTTTTAGCAATATAATGACCTAAGACAATTCCAAAGGACTCATGATGAAAAAAAAAACCTATCTGTCTCCAAAGAACTGATGGAATCTGAACACAGATCTAAGCATATTATTTTCAACTTATTTTTTATGTTTTTTCTTTTGATCTGCTTTTTTTTCCCCCCCAACATGAGTTATATGGAAAACAATATGAAAAATATGTTTCCTCTTAGGAAGGTTGAAGGTGAGTAAAGGAGAGAAAATTTGGAACTCAAAATTAAAAATAAATCAGTGTTAATATTTGCCTTTACATTAATTGGGGAAAAATAATACTATTTAAAATAATAACAGGCATTTATATAATATTTTGAGTTCGAAAGTGCTTTATATACATCACATTTAATTTTCAGGTTAAGCTAAGATGTATCTGAAGCAGGATTTGAACCTAGGATTCCTGATGTCATGTCAGCAACAGAATAATTAATAATTAAGAGGTGGAAGGCATTAGGATTAGGAGGGGCTGGGGTAGGCTTCTTGTAGAAGATGGGATTTATGCTGGAACTTAAAAACAAGCTGTTTACTCTAGGTTATAGGAAAATGAGGGCAACAACTCAGAGGAACACCTTAGCTAACTCCATACATATCTCTTGATTGCCCCAATGAGTCATTTGAAGTATATTGTATATTAGTTACTCCACATTACTCCAAGTGAACCTCCAAATACATCAGATCAACAACAGAGTTACAGATGAAAAAGCCAAGTCTTAGAGTTAAGTCGACTTGCCCAGGGTAAGTATCATTAAGTATCTGAGTGAAAATTCAAAATCACTACTTCCTAATTCCAGTTCAGCACTATATACACTGGGCCACCTATCTTATTTTTTCTTTGAACAGGCTATGTCGAATCATTCCAAATTATTCTCCCAGGCTAGCTTTTAGTAAGTCCTGGGTTTTTCTTTTTCTTTTTTTAGGTTTTTTTTTTTTTTTCAAAGCAAATGGGGTTAAGTGGCTTGTCCAAGGCCACACAGCTAGGTAATTACTAAGTGTCTGAGACAGGATTTGAACCCAGGTACTCCTGACTCCGAGGCCGATGCTTTATCCACTATACCACCTAGCTGCCCCAGTCCTGGGTTTTTCTTGGTTGGATTTTTTCCTTCTCAATCTTCTAGTAGTCACAGATAGATAAGAAAATATCAGGATATGGCTCAGCAAAAGCATTAGCAAACTATGGAAGAAACAAGAACCATTACTCCCATGTATATTTGTTAGTCTATGTATGAGACATACAATAGAGAATAGTAAATCTGACATTCTCTGTCATTACAAAGTAAAACCTGACGAGGGAATTCCTATAGATCAGAGGTTTTTCACCTAGACTAAATTTTTTAAATGGTTCTAAGAAGTGGTCTGTGGGATTCATTCTATCTTCCTCTAAACTCTACCTATACCTATATAAAACAAGTCCATGACCCAAACCCTAAGAACTCTTATTATGAGGTCTTCTAAGACACAACAGAATATGCAACAAACTTGAATTCATTGGTAACATTATTACATTGTCTCATAGTACTTCACAAACTTCACAAGATATCAGAAAAGGTAAGAGAGAATGAAAGATAGTTTTTTACTCTGACAAATCCACAAACAGCTCTGTTATTTAGGCAGGCAATAAAAATCAGATTGTTGTGGCCAGAATCCCAAAGGAGTAGGGTAGCAGATCGAATGAACTATTGGTAATGATAAGAATTCCTCCATGAAATGAAAGTGGATCTTTTTTTAATAACAAAATTCTAACTGCTTTGTTTAACTTAGTGTCATGGAACTTGGAGATCTCAAGGAACTAAAACTGTTTCACTCAGAAGAAGACACTGAAGAGGTAAGAGGTGGGTTTGTGCATTCTGCAACACCTAAGTGAAGCTACAGACTCTTGTCCATATGAAGAAATGGAGGAAAGGATGCTGTCAAAAAAAATGATGAAGAAAGAAGATGGACAAGTGATGAGATCAATAATTAACTGATGCGGGGGGTGGCTAGGTGGGGCAGTGAATAGAGCACCGGCTTTGGAGTCAGGAGTACCTGGGTTCAAATCCAACCTCAGACACTTAATAAGTACCTAGCCGTGTGGCCTTGGGCAAACCACTTAACCCCATTGCCTTGAAAAATCTAAAAAAAAAAAAAAAAAAAAAAAGAATTAACCGATGCGGACAGCTAGGTGGTGCAGTGGATAGAGCTTGGAATCAGGAGGACCTGAGTTCAATGAGCTCAGACACTTAATAATTCCCTAGTTGTGTGACCTTGGGCAAATCACTTAGCCCCACTGCTTTAAATAAATAAAATTTTAAAAAAATAATGAATCATTGGAGGGCCCAAGGTCACATGTAAAGAAAAACGGTAAAACTCAGCACATTCACTAGGTAGTGAACTTTTGGGAGAGCATAAGCAAGGGTGCATTCTACTATATCTTCAATGGAGAGAAAAAGTAGCAACATTATTGCTGGGGATACAAAGAAAGGCAAAATCAGAACCTGTTCTCAGAGTCTTCACAGTCACAGACAACATGCAGACGATATACTGAAAAGCTATATACAGCACAAGTTGAAGATAATCAACAGAGGAAAGGCATTACAATTAAGATGGAGAAAACCAAAGGTTATAAACAAGGGTTATAAACTTCCTCTTATTATGTTTTCCCCATTGTTTTAGAATTCTTGTATCTATTGGTAAACTAATCTTGGAGTTGAGAACTGAAAATAGCTAAACCTCTGAGGAGCTTAAAGTAGAATTACACTCATGATGGGTCTAGTCATAACAATATCTGTATCTAAAGAATGGAAAACTGTCCACTCTCACTGAGTCTCCCCAGACTTCAGGAATGTATCCAGGTACAGTGAGAGCAAAAGACAACCTGTGCTGTTAGGTAAGTCCACTTAAGCATGATCACCAGATGGGGATGAAACCAGAAGCACCTTTCCATTCATATTGTTAAACTGGGAGATCAGATTCCACTCCCACCCACCCTGAATTATTAGGTCCCTAACTTTTCCATATGATCTAATCATGCCTGGCAAAATATCTCTAAGTTACTCAAATAGTTGCTAGGTGAAAGGAGAAAAAACTGATGTTTCCTTAGCTATATGTCCTATTCCATCCCACCGCCCCAAATATATTGCATGTTACTGAAATGCAGGGAGTTGCATAACTCTCATATTATAGAGCAGAATGCAGAAAAATAGGAGATATTTAACAAATACCTGGTGAATGAATGGATTCCAAGCCACTATTCGAAGACATAATGAGAAAATATGGAATTCCACTATTTCACATTCTTAAGTAACAAGTGTTGATTATAATGCCTATAAGATTTTGTGACTGACAAGTCACTTTTACTATTACTTTCTAAATTTCAAAGGAGACACTTACAAATACAAATATTTTGTTGAGTTATCCTCTTCAAAAGATGTTAAAATGCATTCAATGGTAAGAAAAATGAGAGCAGAGTTGGTGATACCACACCTGACTTTGGAATTAGAAAGCTAAGAATTTGCAGAGGTCACTTTGTCTATCTAGTTCTGTTTCTAGCCCAGCACCAGCACCAGGAGAATCAGAATTCAAATCTGACCTCAGAAGCTCAACACTTAATAGCTTGTGACTTTGAGTAAGTCACTTGATCCTGATAGCTTCACCTCCAGGGCTATCTCCTGATTCCTATCTGACCCCTAAACTCAAGTGGCTCCAGGGGACAAAGTGAGGCTGGTGACTTAGCACTGCACCCCCTTACTCAAAACCACTTCACCTCCCTGATGTCATGTTCTCCTTGGAGAATGAAGGACAAACATTATTCTAGTGAGGATAGTTCCTAATCAAGACATCTGAGTGTGTAAACTATTCATTCATTTCTTATCTTTCCTCAGTCTTACTTTATATTTATCTCCTAAATTCAAAAGAAATCTGGATCTTTTGAAATGGGTCCGGACAGGTAGAGGCAGATTGTTGTTTTTCAGTCATTTAGGCTGTCTCTGACTCTTTGTTACCCCATTTGAGATTTCCTCTGCAAAGATACTGGAGGTGTTTGTCCTTCCTTCTTCAGCTCATTTCACAGATGAGCAAACTGGGGCAATAAACATTAAGTGACTTGTCTAAGGTCATACAGCTAGTATTTGAGAAAAGATTTGAATACGGATCTTCCTGGTTCCATGCCCTGGCAAAGCAAACTGTTCCACCTACTGTTCCATGAACCAGGTATGTATTTTCTAGTGGGTCCAATTCCAATTCTACATTTCCTTTGGTCCAGGGAAGTTCAATTAATGACAATTATTATACATCAATTGCTAAAGGCTGAAGTCTTCTACTGGCTCCATAGTTACCAGATGGTGGAAATATTCATCTTCCCTCCTAGAAGCCAAAGACTGGAGACTGAAATGATCTTCATGTTAAGACACACAGCTTTTTGGTTTTTTGCATTTGTTAATATTTTAATTTTTCAAATGCTTAATCACAGACTGAATGTTCAGACTGGAAAGAATCTCAGAAATCACTGAATCCAAGACTCAATTTACAAATGAGGAAACCGAGGACAAAAACATCAAGTGAAACTTGTTCAAGGTTCCTCAACTAATGAGTAGTCCAAGTGAGGTTAGAATGAACTTCCTGTCTAGGACACTTTCTATTACAACAAACTTTTCTATACCACTCCTCTAATATTTTTCCCTCTGGGAAGATTAGTGGCTAAATACAAATTCAAATTAAGCTGGCAACAGATTTCTTACTCTTCTCTCCCAAATCTATCAATCAAAGTCATCCAAACAGATCACAAATGTAACTTGCAGACATAGTGAGAAAAGTATCAATTTATTGGGTCTGCAGAAGACATTGAAATAACTTTTAAAGTTTTTTAACTGCAGTTAACATCTTAAATGCTTTTGAGAGGAAAACTTCTATCCTTTGAAAACAATTTCTCACAAAAATGTTAAAAATATTTTTGAAGCTAGAAAAATATAAAAATATTTAGATAAAAAATATTAAAATATTTTAAGAAATACAAAACTTAGCCTTAAATATATACCTATAAATACCTATACCTATACATAGAAATTGTCCTGAGTAATAAATTCATTAACTTTGTTGAGTTATATGATAATAGTGAAATTATCTCATGTCATGCCAAGTAAATATCTTATGTCTTTTCAGTGCAAGCTGGTACCTATTCCTTGTCTTTTTTCTTTCCTCAAACTTTTAAACAGATCCTTTGATTTTATTATTTCCCAAAGAATTATAAGTTTGGATAGTCTGGTGGAGGGTCCAGTGATATGCATATCTCTAACTGGAAAAAGCTTCTATTCAGGGAAACTTGCCCATCCCTCTGTGGGAGAGAAACTTTTCTTTTTTCTTGTAATTTAGCAATTTTAATTCTTTCCCATATCTAATTATTTCAGATTTACCACCCTCTTAAAGGACCCATCCTTTCATTTAAATATCACTTGATACTGATGATCTTATCATCACAGCATGTATTCCTTGCCAAACTGACTTAAGGATTTAATCTTTTTTAACTTTAGACAGGTAGAGCTTCCCTTCAGATTTCTCCTAACTCTCCAATCCATCTACACCCTTACTGGCAGTAATTCCTAAATAGAGACCAGATTCATGGCTCTTACTGCTGAGTCAGAACAAGAGATTAGCCACAAGATGGACCACCAGCGGCCCAGAGTCCTATCTGGGCAACATCATTTACTCTCCTTTTCTTTACTTCTGAATGAAACCGTTTATCTGCCCATCTCAGAATATGAAATAATGGGAAAACCAAGTGTGTTTTTTGAGTTTAACCTGATTTTCCTTCTTCAATTTCAGGAAGGGATAATAAGCTTGTCAACTAAGGTCAGAGAAGTGAGAAAATCTCTACCCTATGTCTGCCCTCTGATTCACTACAGTTCCACTAACTTGTAATCACCTACTGAGAAGCTTTTTTCTAATGATTCTCTTGGGTGGATAAGTATTAGGAAAAGAGATTGTGAATGAAAACCAAAAATGCTGCAGCAGGAAAGTACCTTAAAAGAAGAAATGGAAGCATTTATTGGTACTGTTCTAAACACTTTAAGAATATTATATCTTATAGAGTGGCTAGGTGGTGCAGTAGATAGTGCACTGGCCCTGGAGTCAGGAGTACCTGAGTTCAAATCTGGCCTCAGACACTTAATAATTACCTAGCTATGTGGTCTTGGGAAAGCTACTTAACCCTATTTGCCTTGCAAAAAAAACCCCCTAAAGAATATTATATGTTTTGATCTTCACAACAATTCTGGAAGGTAGGTATTAGTATTATGCCCCTTTTGCAATTGAGGAAATTGAGGCAAATATGTTAAATGACCTTCCCATAGTGGTCACATGTCTGAAAAGTATCTGAAACCATATTTGATCTGAGATTTTCTTGTGTCCAGGTCCAATTCTTTAGCTTCTGAGCCACCTAGTGATCTAAAATCTTAGAATTAGGGTTGGGGAACAGCTAGATGGTGCAGTGGATGAAGTACTGGCCCTGGAGTCAGGAGGACCTGAGTTCAAATCCAGCCTCAGACACCTAATAATTGGCTAGCTGTGTGACCTTGGGCAAGTCACTTAACTCCATTGCCTTAAATAAATAAACAAATAAATAAATAAACAAACAAATAAATAAATAAAAAATAACTTCTTCTAGAAGAATCTGAGGTGTCATCTATTCCAATCTCTGTATTTAACAGATGAGAAAATGGAGGATTAGTGATTTGTCAAAAGTTATGCAGAGAGCAAGGACTCAAATCAGATACCTCCAAAAGCAATGTACTTCTAGTGAATCATATTCCACCCCAAATTCTGTCTTAAAGACTCATGCATGAATTCAAAGATTTGGGTTCAAATCCCCACTTTGCCACTTATTAACAGTGTGATCTTGGGCAACTCACTTAAGTTTTCTTGGTTTCAATTACTTTACCTAGAAAATGAGGGGCTTAAGTTAAGATTACCTCTGAAGTTCCTCATATTTCTGACTTCTAGTGATCTTTCTCCTAAATGGTGCCCAATTGATGAGTCTAGAAAGTAAATTCTAATGGATCTGACCCTGTACAGGACTTAATCAGACACAGGGGAATGAGAGATAAACAAACTATATGATGAGTTTATCTGAATAATACTCAAAATAACCCTGATAATTGTAGGCTGAAGGTAATACAAAAAATATCAATGAAACCAAAATTTTGGTTTATCAGATGTGATTCATGGTGAGTTTCCCGAAATGAGAACCTTTCCTACTCAAACCTCTGTTGGTTCACATAACAGTAACTGTGTTTCTATGCACTCTACACTCTCCCTTTTTGCTCTGCTTTATCTCTGTGGTTTCCTATCAGGGGCATGCCTTTAATATCATTTTGAAATTTAAGAAATTCCAGAAAGCTTATTCTATTCACCCTGTCTTGGGAATTTCTTTAAGCCAGTTTCATCCACTAAAAAATAAAAAAGATTTCCCCTTAGGTCTTATGACAAACATATGATTAAGACTTCTTGCTTCAATGGGTTTTCACTTAACACTCTTCTCTCATTATATCCCTTTTCAACAAACCAGACACTAACTTTTCCTATTTAACTTTTTGTTTTCATTTCTTTTTCATCTCTACTTTGCTAGAAGGGATTCTTTCTCAGGAATGGACTGTCCAGGATGGGCCACTGAGGTCCCTTTCAACTTGGAGACTCTCTGGCTACAAAACAATTGTTTCCTTTTCTTATACAACTTTGTCAGACATAAAGGATAAAAATCTTTGTAAGTCACAGTTTATTACAATTTCATAAACTGAAAAGATCATAGGGTAAATTCTTCCTATATACCATGACTTTCCAAAAAGGACCATTTTCAAGAAATGCTGAATTAAAACACAAGAAAAATTATTCCTAGTGGAATTAGCTTTCCATAGAAAACTTGTTCTTTTGTGATCAGGATTTGATTTCTACCATAATTTTTTTTAACCTCAGGCAACTTTCTTAAACTTGTTAGGATTTGTCTTAACAAATCCTATTTCAGTAGGCTGATTTGAAGATTAATAGACTATTGTACTTTAACGTTTTAAAATATTCTAATTATTGCTATTATTAAATCCTTGCATTTGTATGGTACTTTATAGCTCATGATCAAACACGTATAAACACATAAACATAAATGCACATATAAAATACAATTTAGCTGGCATCTTTTTTTTGGCAAAACAATGGGGTGAGGTGACTTGCCCAAGGTCACAAAATGAGTAATTATTAAGAGTCTGAGGCCAGGTTTGAACTTAGGTTCACCTGACTCCAGGGCTAGTTCTCTATCCACTACGCCACCCACCTGTCCCTTGTCTGGCATTTAAAATCTACCATCATCTATTCCTAGCGTCCCTTTCCAAATTTATGCCATAGAACTCATTTTTGCCAACTATATTCAGATAGATTAGGATTATTCCTCAATTTAACATTCCATCCCCATTGAAATCCATTTATATATGCTAACCTCTAAACCTGGAATGATTCTCAGAACCTTTGTCTTATTGCAGAGATCAGCCTGAGCATCACACATCTTCTATGAAGCTTTCTTTAATAATTATCTCACTACCCCCCCCAACAATCCCCTGTTTTTCCCCCACTGCTAGTACTCCCTCATTCTTCTGCTTTCTATACCCAAGATTGGTTGTTCTCAATATTATTTTTTGGTCTCTCGACTCCTTCAGAAAAATTACAGAAGATTCCCTCCAATCCCCAAAGGAACTTTTGTTTATGTTGGTCATATCCAAAAATATTTTACTATAATGGAAATGAAAACATTGTAGTATTATTATGAAAATAGTTTTGACCTTATAGAGTTGTTAAAATAATTTCAGGGATGCCCCTCACCTCTACCTCAGGCTCCCCATATACTTTTTCCTAGAAGAATGTGATCTCCAGGAGGGTGGGGACTGTTATCCTTTTTACCTTTGCAGACAAAGTGCTTTCTGTGCACACAACAAATGCTTAACAAATGTAAAATTATGGTAGTAAAAATATGTATGCTAATTGAATATATCAAATTTCATTATACAAATTAGGAAAGCTTAAGATTAATAATAATTTTAAAATTAAACAAACATTCTAATTACACCTAGATGTCTAAGTCTTTTTTTCTCCATCAAGGATCTTCAAGTTCTCTTGTCTCTATTGCTAATTTGCAGATTCTCTCTCATTTGTGATCTCTCTCCCATTAGACTGTGAGCTCCTGAAGATCAGGGGATGTATTTTAGCTTTCTTTTTATTCTCCAGTTGTTAGCACAATGTTTTGCATGCAGTACACACTTAGTAAAAGTTTACTGACTGATCCAATGTGTGTTATCATTTTTCTTCTCATAATACCAGTTAGATATACCACCCTTACTTCAAGACCAATCCCAAGGCCTTATTCTTTCCAATTTTGTTGTTCTGTTCATGAAATCGTTGTCTAATTTTTATTTTTGAAATCTTACTTCTTTAGCCATCAGATAGCATGAAATTTGATCTTCCCCCTGCTAAAACTTAAAAGGGAACTTCCACATATATATATATGTATATATATACATATATGTGTGTGTGTGTGTGTGTGTGTGTGTGTGTGTGTGTGTGTGTGTGTGTATTAACCAATAGTCTTCTAGAATGAAGGAAACAACTCTTAGAATACCCCAATAGGAAGTTAAGGAAATTTCTTTCCAGGAGAAGCACATGCATTATTTATTCTTCAGCAATTCAACATATAGAATTACACTATTGTGGCATTTACAAAGCAGGGGAGATTATATAAATATCATTGCCAGCCTATCCACTCTGCTCAAATAAAAGTCCCCAGAAACTTTTATCTCCTGATGCTTCCTTGCATTTTAGAAGATGATGTGACCTTTTTTTGAGCAAAGGCTATTTCCCTCTGTAACCCTGATCCCAACCTTCCCCATCTCTTCTTCGACCATGCTCCACCAATAATTTTCACCCTATCTAGTCCTATGTGTTTGTCTGGAACATACTTTGCAAATGTTTCATAAATGCTTGTGAAATGATTCATTGATTTTCAGTCTCTCATTCTTCACTGGGGTCTTCCCCTCTACCTACATAAAAGGTTAGGTCTCCCTTTGCACTGGAGAATATGACCAGAGAGGAACAGATACCTAGTGTGCTCTTATGAGATCAACTTTACAGTCAAAGATCCACTGCTAAAACAAAGTTCTCGTACCACAACAGAAGTCTGTATTTTTATACAAACGTTTTTCTCTTATTTAGCTTGAAGGCCTCAGAGTAATCTTTACAGAAATATTCCACTACTATTTTCTATGAAATAATGAAGGTTAAGAGCTGCTAAGAACTCCAAAACTATCTACACCACCAGGCACATCCCGGAAGGAAGGTACAATTCAGCTCATCAGTATCCCCAGAATCCATATCAAAATTCAAGCACTCCACAGTCATGAGTATCCCAACTGGCGTAATAGGATGGAATCCCAAACCAGGTGAAGGGGAGCCAGTGCAGGTAGTTCCACTCACTTCACAAAGGCTCCATTGGGGAACCTTGCTCCTGTGACATTCTATTGTTCCTAACCATGCAAGTATGTTTACCAAAATAAGAAACACTCTATTAATGAAGAGAATGAAAGAAACAATGCTAGTTTTGTTTGGAGCTCTGTTATGCAACACATTACTGTTAATGTAAACATGCCTAAGACATGCCAGGGCTATTTTGACCATTTCCCGGATCTGACAAATAAGGGCACAAATTCCTTGTCAGTGTATTTTGCAAAATGACAAATAAATGTCACCCCAAATTTCCTGCTGAGAGATTTGCCAGCAACTATTGACATAAAGCTTTATGTATTCCTCTTGAGACTTCTGTGGTTAAGAAATTTGTCAAAACAGGATACTATTTAAATTAAAATTTTACTGATTCAAGTTAAGAAAAACCCTGCATCGCTGTTTTTGTAACCAAATTTGTGGGTGGGGAAACTTTGACATTTATTTTTTGGGTACCTAATATGGATATGAGAAGGCACTATATTTAGCAGTCTAGTTTTTAGGGCCAAAGTATCTAAGCAAGATGACTATCACTTTCTATGAATTACTGTACATGAGAAATCAAACTCTTGTAATATCAGACTCTACCCAATTTAAGCTAAACAAACAAAAACACCTGTTTATATGTGTTAACCAATTAAATCTGCCAGGGTGGGTAAAAGAGAGATGAAATTCATAAGTGAACCATTTTATATTATGTGCCTCCTTCTTAAGATTTATTAAGAATTTGTTTTCAGAAGACTCATGCAAGACCATTACAACAATATAAAAGTGGAAGTTGGGGCAGCTTAATTGGTCACTCAGATTTTTGATAGGGTCTCCATCGATTGATAAAAGATAAGATTGAGAGCAGCAATTTAGTGAAAGGCATTTCCCTAACCTCATCTAAGATTATAGGCCTATCAAAAGGACAGCAGAAATCATCTAGTTGAACTTCTTCATTTTACAAAGGCGGAAATTGAACTCCATAAATGCACAGATCACAAGTAATAAGTAGCTGAGTCTGGACTGGTACTCAGGTCTCAAGACTCTTTAAATTCAACATTCTATGATATCAAGCTGCTCCTTAAGGGAAATGACAAGTTTATTTTTGTCTTAGTCATTCTATACTATGTACCATCATCTTAAAAATCTAAAGTTTAATTCTCAGGAGACAGTTAAGACTATTCCATTACCAGGAGAATAGGGAGGTCAATGTGGGAATCTTTAGATTGGTCTTTTGATTTATGTCAGATTAAGCCTTCCCAGGGGAACTATTCTGTCACAGTGGCTGGAGAGGCAGCCTAAAGGTCAGCAAGAAAAACCTTGGATTCAAGCTGTAACTGTTGGGTTAGGCAAGCTTTGTAACTTTGAACAAGTCATTAAACCTTGAACTGCTCCCAGGCAACACTCTGAGGCTTTAATTTGTCCAATCTTTGTAGATTGGCTTTACTACAGAAAATTTCCACATAAGATCCTAGTCCATTAGAATCACAAATCTGGAGGAAAAAAACCAAACAAACAAGACTGAGATTTTGCTCTTTTGTGTCTGCTTCTCCTTTGATGTTTACATCTAGGCATTGCCCCAGCAAAAGGGTAAATCTGAAAATACAAATTCCCTTATGTCTGATCTTTTTTAAAATTTTTTTTGCAAGGCAAATGAGGTTAAGTGACTTGCCCAAGGTCATGCAGCTTGGTAATTATTAAGTGTCTGAGGCTGAATTTGAACTCAGGTACTCCTGATTCCAGGGCACATGCTCTATCCACTGCGCCACCTAGCCGCCTGACTTGTATCTTATTTTATTTCTTTTTATTTACTTATTTATTTTGTTATCAGGAAAACTGTAAAGTTTAAAGTGTATGTGAATTGGAGGGCAGAAATTTCAGCCATTTCAACCTTCAACAAGGAAGTGTTCAATTCTGTAGGATATACCTGAAAATTCCTGAGTGGAGCAGTTGGGGTCAAAAAAATAATTCTAAATTAGGAGGCTTATATATGTTAAGATTGTGACTCCAAAATTCTGGTGCTCTAGGTCTTTAATTAAATTATGATTTGAGTTTCCTGTCTTTTTTTTTGCCAATTAAGCTGAGTTTCTTGAGTTCAGGTTTATTTATTGCCTTTCTCCCCCCAGAAGTTAGCACAGTACTTGGTGAACAGCAGGTGATTGATAAATGCTTATAGATTTGTGTGTGTGATGGTAATACTACCTCCATCTGGTAGCCAAAGTCTTATTTCCCTCAGTCTTGTCATGTCTCTTCAAAAGGAACAACTCAAAAAAATCAGGCCTTAAGTAAAGCTGCTCTTTACATACTCTCTCCCTTCTATCAAATTTCTGATATTAATATCATCTTATTGTACTGTTCTTAGCATAACAAATATTTTAGTTGGGGGTTGTGTTTGTGTGAAGCACATGTGAGAAGACATTATATTTTCCTGATATTATAAATAAAGTAAACAATGTGATAAATACAGAAGTGAGAGAAAAAGCCTTCTGCAGGTGCTAGCAATCAACCAGTGATGGAAAAAAAAATAGTGCAGAGGCAATGAAGGTTAACAAAGTCTAAATGACTCTCCCACTTAAAATAGGAGAATTGGGGGGGGGATGTAGTTACACTGCCCACTATTTTTTTAATACCATGTCAAAAAAGAAATTATTGAGCAAGAAAAGGAAAAAAATTACAATGCAAAGAGTAGCTTTTCTCTTTGTGCAAATGTAATTTTAAAGCCAAGATGAGAGAGAGAGAGACAGAGAGACGGTCAGACAAGGAGAGACAGAGAGAAAGAGACAAAAACACAGAGAGAGAAAGGGGGAAAGAAAGAGAGAGAGAGAGAGAGAGAGAGAGAGAGAGAGAGAGAGAGAGATTTCCTCCTTACTGTAATTAGAACTGAACCATCACAGATCAAGTCAGTTTCCCCACAGTAAAACAAAATAAGGTCCCTTATAGAGATAGATTTTGTTTTGTTTTATATCCCCCACATCTGACATGTCAAAAGTTCAAGAACAGGAAGCTGTCTCTCCTAAATGCAAATGTCCTGGGAATATGTATTGAAACTGGGTCAGGTAAATTAAAATAAAATTGGTCACAACAACTCACAAGGTTTACCTATTTAAGTGTGAAGGGGTTGCCAATCACAAAGATAGGTGTTAAAATACAGAAGGGAAGACCATTAATGTACATATGAAAAATGAACTGATCAGCCAAGCTATGGCTGGAAACTTATGAAACTCTCTAAAAGTCAGTTGATGTGATCCTTTTGGAAACTGCAAACCTCACTCTGGGTCACTTGGAAATCAGAATGTACTGAAATCCCTCCCACTCCTATCTTAAAAACAATTTTTCTGATTTTTACCTTTGTAAACCATTTTCAAAAATAAGAGGAAGCTATGGTGAAACAAATACAGAGATATCAATGGGGCTAGGAAGATCAGAGTTAGGCCTCTATTGATTCCTGGTTTGGGACTCTGGACAAGTCACTTAATCTCTCAGTGGCCTAGTTACTAGTGGTAACTAAGAGGACAAACTTTAAAGCGGGTGCCATCCCAAATTAGTAGAGGTAAACACTTTTTGAACACAAAATTCATACATCTATCGAGGAAAAGAATCAGGCCCAATTTTGTTTCATGAGACTTCCATAAAAGAATTTAAATAATAACAACAATGTTTCCTGTTCTTAAGCATCCAGTAATAAAGTAGAACATTTGGATGTGGTGACTTTCTATATTGTTTCACTGATTGAATTCAGGAGTTCTGAGAGACTGATTAGGGGTCAGTATTAGATTCAACATCAATACGATGAGCCCCAAAGAGTGGAGGATTGCTAGTCTGCCTAGAAGGTTACAGTCGTCCAGGTGGGAAAAAGAGAGGATCAAAATTCCATGATGACCAACAGCACTTGGATGAGAGGTTGTGAGATTGGAGACCAGGGAACAACTGTGGTGGAAAGAAAACAATTAACAAAAACAAAAACAGCAAAAGAAAGAACACTAGACTTAGAAACAAAGGTTCCAGATTCTAATTCAAGCTGTTATTTGCTACCTGTGTGACTTGAGATAAGTATATTAAGATAAATCAGAGGGGGACCTAGAGTGATCAGAAACTTATTTCTTAAGAATCAGCAAGAAATACAGTAATTTACTGAGAAAGAAAATAAGGTTTGAGGATTCCCCCTCCCCCTTTTCAGGAAAACCAACAGGAAAAAGCCAGCTTGTTCATTTTCAACAGGGGTATAGGATAGAACCATTATGGGGCAATGTGTTGATGGTCAGTGAAACCAAGGCAGGAATTCAAAAAACCAAACAGAAAACAGGCCATGCTCTGGGACTGGTTCAAACCTTTGGTGGGAAGAAATTTTCATGGGAAATTATTTGCCTTTCCCCCCCAAATAGTAAAACATTCTTTTGAAATATTTGTTTTGATTTTATGTATGTTCTAAATAAAAACAACCAAAGTATCAAAGGACACAGTTGTTTATTTTTGGTTTTCTTGGTTTTGCCCAGTTTGTTTGTTTCTCAATGCGATCCCTTTTCTCCCTCCCCCTTCACCCCTTCAAAGTTATTACTTTTTTTTTCTGGTCTAAAGGAAAAACTGGAACCCTCAGAGAATTGGTTTAATATGTTTCCCAAGAGGTGAAAAGAGATACAGCCCTTTGGGCAAAATGAAGTCAAGGGACTAAACTAGTAAGACACATTGTGACAAGAGATAACTTCAGAAAAATATAGAGAGATGCATGAAAAAGCCACATTAAAAGGCTACTCTTCAATTACTCATTAGTGTAATGCATGAACATTAGCCATCACATGCCAGGAAACAATGAACATTTATGCAAAACAATTGTAGTTCTTTCTCTGGAAGCAGACAGTTTGTTTCATCATGAGTCTTTTGGGATTGTCTTGGATTGCTGCATTGCCGAGAATGGCTAAATCATTCACAGTTCTTTATCGAGCAATATTGCTGTTACTATGTACAACATCCTCTTCATTCTGTTCACTTATTATGCATCAGTTCATGTAAATCTTTCCAGGCTTTTCTCAAATCATTCTGCTTTTCATTTCTTATAGCACAATAATTCTATTACAATCATAACACAACGATTTTGTCATTCCCCAATTGGTGGCAGTCCCTTTGATTTCCAATTCTTAGCCACTCCTTTAAGAGCTTCTCTAAATATTGTTGTACAAATAGCTCATTTCTCCCTTTTTTGGAAGTCTTTAGTATATAGACCTAACAGTGATATTGCTGGATCAAAGTGCATGCAGGTTTTAGCTCTTTGGACTTTGCAAAATAAAACTTTTAAATACTTTCACTTTTATCAATCAGTGCTGGGGCAACTAGATAGCACAGTGGATAGAATACTGGCCCTGGATTCAGGAGGACATGAGTTCAAATCTGCCCTTGGATACTTGACAATTATCTAGCTTTGTTACCTTGGACAAGTCACTTGAACCCCACTGCTTTGCAAAAACGAACAAAAAATCAGTGCAGATGGCACAGTAGATAGAATGGTGAACTTGGAATCAGGAAGCCTGAGATTCAAATTGTGCTTCAGAAACTTCCTGTATGGCCTGGCTGTGGGTAAATCATTTAACTCTGTTCAATCCCATTTTTCCTGTACTAGCAGTATCACTTACCTTGCCAGGTTGCTGTGGAGACGGAATGAGAAAATGTCCACAAATCACTTAGTTTATCTCAAAGCAGCACATTAATGCTATTGTTAATGTTATTGGTGGTAGTTATGTTGTTGCTGTTTCACAGATGAAGAGCTGGAAGGGGTGTCAGAGGCACTCTCAGAAAACTTCATCTTATGGGTAAGGAAGCTAAGGACCCAGGAGGTGAAAGGACTTGGCCAAGGTCATACAAATACATCTAGGCTTAATACTGTGTGTCCATATCACAGCTGTTATAAATCATTTTTAAAAGTAATTTTAGTATCCTATTATATACAATCATGACAAAACAGCCAAGTTGTCCAGGTCTTTGGTGGTTTCTCAGGTTATCTTTTGTCACCTTTTCACAAGACCAGAATTCAAATCCTTCCTCAAATATTTACTAGTTGTGTGGCCCTGGAAAAGTCATTTTATATTTCTCAATTTCAGTTCCAGTGTAACATGGGGATA
This sequence comes from Macrotis lagotis, assembly GCF_037893015.1. Classification (NCBI taxonomy): domain Eukaryota; kingdom Metazoa; phylum Chordata; class Mammalia; order Peramelemorphia; family Peramelidae; genus Macrotis; species Macrotis lagotis. The sequence continues at coordinate 161,577,255 of NC_133665.1, read as the reverse complement.
ATAATAGGTAGGACCTATCTCATAGTACTGTAAGGGTCAAATAATACAATGTCTGTAAAGAGCTTCCTTCACACATTTTTAAGTGGTCATACCAAAGCTATTATTGTTATTACTATTACTATCATCATCATCATCATCATCACTGGGGGGGACATCATCATCATCATTATCACTGGGGGGGGGGAGATAAGGATTTATGAAAGACAGCACTTGTGAGAATGACCAAAGTAGATTGCAAGTTCAGTAGGAATCAGACAAGGTGATGAAAAGAAACATTAACAGAAGCAGCCCCAGAGTAGCAGAACAGGGGAACTCATTGCCTCACTATACTCTGTTCAGAGAAGACCCACATCTGGACTGTGGCAGCCAGTTTGGGGTACCACATTTTAGGGAGGATGATGATAAACTGGAGTATGTTCAACAGAACAGCCAGAAAGATGAGGGGATTAGAAAGCATGGCATTTGAAATTCTTTGAAAGAATTGAATGTTTATCCTGGAAAAGGGGATTTTTTTTAATGGGGTAAAAGGAAGAAGGTGGTTGTCTTTGAATATTTTAAAGAACAGTATGTGGGAGAGATTAGACTTCCCCTTCCACCTCCCTTGGCTGGAGAGAATGCTTTACTATTTGGGAAATCAAAGGAACTTCCATCAATTGGGGAATGGCTAAACAAGTTGTGGTATATGATTGTAAAGGAATATTGTTGTCCTATAAGAAATGACAAGCAGGATGATTTCAGAATTAATGAACAATAGTGGGAGTGGATTTATAGAAGAATGCATCTTGACTAAATGCAAAGAAAAAAGATCTTAACTATGGACTACTTTGGGATGATCAAGTTTCTTATCACGAAAAGTTTCTGAGCCAAGACTGGATGACCACATGGTAAAGAATCTTTTTTTCAAAAATTTATTTATTTATTTTGAATTTTACAATTTTTCATCTAATCTTGCTTCCTTCCCCGACCCCCCCCCCCACAGAAGGCAGTCTGTTAGTTAAAGAAATTTTTTTGAGAGAATTCACTGCACAGGCACAAGTTTGACTTTAATGACCTCTGAGCTACCTTTCAGCTTGAAGAATTGATGATTCTATGGTACTGCCCCTCCTAAGACATTTGCATTTCAATAGATGAACCTTAGAGACTGGAACTTCTCAGTGAGATCATAGAATTTAGGTTGTGAAGGGATGATAGAAATGATCTAGCCCAAACTTAATACATTTTGACTTGATTTACATTGCATATATAGTCAATAAAAAAGGTGAGCATTCACACTCAGGTCTTCTGACTCCACAAAACTACCATCCTTCTAAATTTATTGAGATAATGAAACAAAATAATGAAGGCTTCATCAAAGAATATGGCTCTATGACTGATAATGAGGACAATATTTTTGCATATTGGAGTACATTTTAGGATCACAATTTTCCTTCAATCCTTTAAGTAGCTCTCTACACCCCCCCAGTCTTTTCACTAATGTAATTCTTTTCAGGGTACCCAGGTTTCCCCCATTACTCAGAAACAGTATTATTTTCTAAGTACTCATTTTTAAGCACAGCCTCTTCTAGTGCGCCCTGTTTATACCTGTTAACGTCCCAGAGAAACTTCGTAGATAATAATTTCCTGACTTCTTGCACGCTCAGAGTGAAAAGTTGTTGAGGTGAGCAGCTATGGAGACATCTTTGTTATAATCATTCAATGAACTGAAAGAGCATTTATTAATCTACTGTGTTAATTACTGTGGATATAAAGACCCTCCCCACCAAAAAAAATCTTTGCCCTGAAGGAGGATCCATTCATAATGAAAATCAATTCCCTATTATACCCAAGCACAAAGATTGACTCTCTTAAGAGTTTCATTGGGGCCAACCCCACCATATGACTGCCCAGCTGATCAGTCTTCCCCATTGCTATGCTATTCTCTCTAAGATTACTTCCCTATCACAGTATATATTTTTTATGAATATTGTTGTTGTATATTGTCTCACTTATTAGGATATGAGTTCTTTGAGGGCAGGCATCATGTTTTTGTCTTTTTTGGGTTCTCCATCACTTATCATCTGGTATATAGTAAGTATTTAATAAAGGTTTTTTAGCTGGCTGCCAAAATAAATCTTTTTACTCTGGCTTTCATTGTGATTTGATAAAGGGAAAGTCTCAAATTACTAGAAGTTTTGTGTTTTCTTTTTAAATTTTAAGTTAAACCAAAGAAAGCCCAGTTGATTCTCTTTAGGAACCAGTTTCATACAGATCTAAATTCGTCAAAATTCTGATCTGCATAAGGGATTTTTTAAAAAAATATTAATTATACCTTTGATCTGCAGTTAAATTATCTTCAATTAGGCATTAATATATTGTGCATGGAATGACACAGTGTTATACAAATGGTAAGACTTCTAGAATACATTTCCTGATGCCAGTATTCTAAATCAATCTGTGTAGGCAGTGAAATATTTATTTTCAAATTCATCTGTGTATATTTTCAAAATTGCTGCTCTTTAAATTTTCTTTGAAATATCTGACCTGCTGTTCATAAGTCATAAAATATAATCTCCCTTTTGTAGAACTCCAATTGGTAAATTATGTTTAAAAAAAAATTAGATTGGCCACTTGCTGTTAGATGTTGGGTATTAAGGCCTAACACAGCCAGTAACACCTTAAAGTAAAATTGCCCCAAGATGCCCTACAGACCAGCTCATCAACCATGTTGAATTATTACAGCTGTGGCTTCACCAATTAACACTTTTAAAATTCCAAACAGTAGTAATGGTAAGAATCTTCTTTTTTTTTTTTTTTCTTTTAAAGAAACAACACAAACTAATGTGGTTAGTAGAAGCTTGGTAGCAGTGACAGAGATTGAAACAAGAATCCAGATTTCTTTTCCTGGCTCTCTGTAAGCAATTTCACTTTTCCATTTCTGCGTTTCCCTATTTGCAAAATGAGCATAGCAGTGTCTGTTTATAAAGCACTTTGACACTGGCAATAGAAAGGTGCTGGATAAATGCAGACTCCAAATTTTAAATAACATGATTTAAGTTCCTGAATGAGGTATGCTCCTCAACTCCTGGAAACCAGGTGTAACACCAAGAGACAAGCCAACTTCAACACTTATCTGAAAGTTATCCAAACTACTTTGGTTGGGAATCAGGCTAGAGATCTTGTGAGACTTACAGTATTTCCTGATTTGGCTGGTCTGGAAATACCGTAAAAATGGGTACTGTGGTATTTTGGTCTACCCCAAACCAGAAGTGCAGAGGTACGCAGAGAGAAAAAATTTCTCTGCATGCTTTCAATCCCACAATTTGATCCTAAAATAGATACCAACTACACTACCCAACATAAACCTCATCATTTGTACTCTTCAAGGGTGTTGAACACATTGGGTGCCTAATAGATGCTTGGAGAATTGAAGTAGACACATGAACTCAAGTTTAACAGAATATTAAACATATTACTCAATATGCACTTGTTGAAGGCATCAAGCCTTGCAATGAATGATGCAGTATATAGAGAGGATAATCCTGAGTTGAATAGCCATAAAACTAAAATAGATTCTATTCCCTTTATTAAAGAACTACTGGGTATGGGTACGGCAACATGATACAGTGAGGATAAGAACCAAAATGAAATAGTTCTAGCTCTCAAAGAGCTTGTTTTCTATTAGTATGGGACTTGCCTCTATGAGATCACATTGTCCAGGCTCCTCTTTTTACAATGAGAAAAATGAAATCCTGGGAATTTGTGACTTCCTTTTAAAGGATAACACAATTTGTGATTATTAAGTCTTTCTTGACTCTTCATGACCCCAAGAACTATAGCAGCCCCAGTTCTGTCCATGGGATTTTCTTGGCAAAGATACTGGAGTGGTTTGCCATTTCTTTTTCCAGTGGATTAAGGCAAATAGAGGTTAAATGTCTTGCCCAGGGTCATATGTCTAATAAGTGTCTGAGGTCAGATTTGAATTCTGGTCTTTTGGATTCCATTCCCAGTACACTATCCACTGAGCAGCTTAACTACTAAGAATCAATGTTTAGAGCCCAAGGGCTCTTAGTTTCCTCATTGGAAAATTGAAGGGGTTTGGCCAGTGACTCTCTAAGATGCCTTCTAGCTCTAACAGGGTAGGATTCTATCAAATGGTGATCCATAAACTCAATATCCAACATGTCCCAAAGCTCCCAAATTCTAAACTCTCTGGATATGAATGTGTGTGGAAGCTAAGAAAAATATATCAAAAACCATTTAGTGCTGTTTAAAAAAAAGTATAAAAATTGATCTCCAGTTGGCAGCACCCTCCAAGGTTGACTAACCAAACCCTTTCATCTTTGATAAGGAAAACAAAGCCCAGAGAGGTCAACTGACTTGCCAAAGGTTGCTCAAGCAGTTAAATGACCAACTGCACATTCAAACCTGGTCTCTCCAGTTGCAAATCCAATGTTCCTTCTATAGCACTGCTAGTCTCATCGTACCCAGCTAAGACGCTCTTTTGCTTTATTAAAGGCTCCATAGCAGAATTCCTTAGCCAGGTAAGTCACTATGGAATGTCCAATACATACATATTAGTACATAGAAAATGAGACAATTGTCAAGGAAGGTCAATTTTGTTACCTAACATCCTTGACAGCATTCCTTTAAATGCCATCAATCAGCGTGCTCGCCTTGCGGAGTGGTTTTGTAAATTATAGCGCACCAACACAGACATGATCCAGTGTGCTGTGACATTACTCCAGTGACGTAACACGATAAAACAGATTTCTTGGCGTGGTTCTCTGCACTGACCATATTCAGGAGATTTTCATTTTCTGAGTGGCACCCTTGGTTATTCAAAATAATTTCACACACAGCCTCGGTCATCTCTAAAGAGAGCTTTATCTTGCCTAAGGATGTTTGGCATTAGGTGACTTCTTTTAAAATATAAATTTTAAACTCTTTTCAACTAGACAGACTAAATCCAGGATGTAGATTTTCCAATTAGACTCCCTTTAAACATCTGTTGGTAGACTGCATTTAACATTAGTTATTTGAGCAAAGCACAATTTGATTAGGCTGTCTGAAACAGAGCCAAAGTCTGCAAAATAATAGCTCAATTAAATTTTGTTTTGCTTTCATTTGTCTTATACTTTCCTGAGTGTGATACAGTTGCATATAATCAAGTAAACCAATCCTTCTGAAAATGAGAGATTTAGGTACATTTTTTCCATCTTCCTCAAAGTTTATTTAATAATCTATTCCATCTTTGCTATGCTTCACTGAACTTCATTTTGACACAAAATAAATTTCTTTATTTTGCCTTCAGTCTACTTTAATATTCTATACTTACAACAAATTAAAGTTTTATGTGCCATTAATATTATACCTTAAACAGATTAGCAAATTTCAAAAGGCAGGTATCCTGCATCATGAAATTTAGCAATCAGATTGGGATTGAGTGGATATTTTCAACTCATGCTTGATGTGATTCTATTCACAAACGTGATGAAAGACACTGGCAAGACTGTCGTCCACCATGGGATTCCCACATTTTGCTGGTTTCTAATTTGTCAATGCTGGGTCTATTACCCAGAAACTACAATAGCTCCTCCAGGGAGGAATGCTCATGAGGTTAGCAGCTATTCCTGTTCCTGGGGGCTACTCATTCAAATAAGCAGGACCAACACCTTGGGGGGAAGGCAGGAGAAGAAGAGTGGGGCAGGGAGATTATTACAGAAGAGCACAATCTTGGTATTTCTGATTAGAGAATCATCTCCCCATTGTTACAATTATAAAGAATGAATAAGTATGAAGTTCGAAAGAGGCACAATAAAAACAGGAGAGGTAAGAACAGACTTACTTCCTAGCTAGGATGAAATTCTCATTTATACACCAAATAGCAAACTCCATTCTTTCAAGTAGACATTATTTTGTCTGTATACTTGAATGTTCCCTCCACAGCTATAGATTTCACCTCTCCTTTATCTCATTCCCCTGATTAAAAAAAAAAAAACAATTACTTTTTTATTTATTTGGTGTCAATGAATTATTAAGCATTCATTAAAAACTTAGGTGCCTGGCACCATTTGGGGCAAGCAAAAGTAAATATTCCCTCCCCTCAAGGAAATCACTTTCTATTACAGGAGAGTCTTTCTCTCTATTCATATATATATATATATATGTATGTATATATATATATATATATGTGTGTGTATGTATGTATGTATGTGCATATATATATACATATATGTATATATACACATATGCACAAACATATTTATATAGACATATATATGTGCATATATAGGGATACATATGATATAGGTAGATATAAATAGGTACCTTTATCTATATTTATGTACTTACATGAATATGTGAGTATATATATACAAATTTTTGCATGTATATACATATGGTATTTAATAAATGCTTGTTGATTGGCAATGAATTAAAATTGGCCAATATTAATTGTTTAACATGTTTTAAGTAAATTCTGGGTGTTGGGGATAAAGAGCCAAAATTAAAATAATTCTTAATTTCAAGGGCCAATGAAAAGCTGCAACATCTATCCAAAGCAGCATGGTGCAATGTATACTGTACTCAACTTGGGAGTCTGAAAAACCTGGATTCAAATTTTGCCTCTGATATTTACTAGCCATGTGACCATTGGTAGGTTTTAAATCTAAGATCCTACCACACACACAGACAAGTAAGCAGAAATGTTTATTTGATTAACCTCCTCCCACTAATTTTAATGATTCCTCATCCCCAAATTCCCTTTCGTGGATTGTATACACATTTATGCATGTGCAGTTAAACATCTATACATGTAAGAATATATGCATTTACATACACAGTATATGCAAAGGACACTGTGAGGGGTAGGTCTCTAGAAGGTGGGATTTGATCTGAGTCTGGAAGGAAACCAAAGAAATCAAAAGGCAGAAGTGAGGAGACTGATCATCCCTGATCAAGGTATGAAAGCCAGTGAAAAGACCCAGAAAAAAAGAGATGGAGGATGTTATTTGAGGAACTGTAAGTAGTTCTGTGTTGCTGGTTTGCATAACACTTGAGAAGTGAGTAAAGACAAAAAAGAGTTGAACTTTAAGATACTCAAATACCAAAGAGAAGAATTTTTATTTGATCCCAGGGGGAACTAGGGAGCCACAGAAGCTCACTAAGTGGGAGATGGTTCGTGATGTAGTGAAATTTATGCTTCAGGGAAAAAAAAAACCAGGAAGCATTAATTAGACTTAAGTGAAGGTCAAGAAGTAAGACAGTCAGCAAAGTTAATACTACAATGTCTAGGAGCATGGTAGTGGAATACAAAAGAATATGTCCCAATACAGGATGAAACTAGAATTTTACAGGTTATTGATAATAAATAAAACATCCTTTAAATTTGAACAATTTTTTAAAATTCAATAATCACTAAGTCTTACAATAACCCACTGGACTAATTTGGCATCAGCTTCTTCTGTCATGAGTTAGAGATGAAATATTTAAAAGCATGCTATTTCTCATTTTGAAAGGGCAGAGATCCAGGCTAAGAATACATTTTTTTTCATTCTCCCCTAAGGTTTAGGAGAAAATTACAAAGTGATGCATGATTTTATATAATGTTTCATTAGCAAGTAGTTATGAGCATATTTATCAATCTTCATAGATAAAAATTATTTTGGAGGATCTCAAAGAGTGGTCTACAGATCACTAGAGGTTCACTTAAACACTCTATAAAATAGTTCCTGATAGCATTAAGATGACCTCTGAACCATTATTTCTAGAATACATGAATCACTTATACTATGTTAATACCTCAAAAGCTTTGTGATTTCATCCATGCCAATGCCATTTTCCATTAAGTTAGCTCATAACCTGGTTATGCTAGAAAGTACCAGATTTGGAATCAGAAGATTTAAATTTTGCCTTTGCCACTTAATATCTATAAGTGTCTCAGGTTCTTCATCGGTAAAATTTACAGATTATTTCTGAGGTCCCTCTCTCTGCTTCTAGATCTAAGAGTCTCTGAACACCAAATATAATCATCAGATAATCCGAAAAATAAGAAAGTGACAACTGAGCTTTGAAGCCAACTGGTCCAATTCATATTTGACCAAGAGCCTACATTACCATATGTCTGACTCAAGGCCATTCCAGTTCTACTTGCCGAACTCTAGGGAGGACTCCCAAGGCAGCACATTCTACTTTTGGATAATTGACCATCAGAAAGGTTTTCCTTACATCAAACTTACTTTATTTTTTTTGCAACTTGAACCCTTTGTCAGTGAGTCAGTCAACAACAAGTATTTATGAAGCATCAACCCATTAGGTGCTGAGATAAGCTACTGGGGATAGAAAAAAATGTTAAAGACTCCTCCCTGCCCTTGAGGAACTCTCCTTCTGCCAGCTAGGTACTGCAGTGGACAGAGCACTGGTCTTGGAGTCAAGAAGAAAGGCTTCAGGGACAGCTAGGTGGCATAGTGGATAAACCATCGGCCTTGGAGTCAGGAGTACCTGGGTTCAAATCCAGTCTCAGACATTTAATAATTACCTAGCTGTGTGGCCTTGGGCAAGCCACTTAACCCTGTTTGCCTTGCAAAAACCTAAAAAAAAAAAAAAGGCTTCAAATCCAGCCTCAGATCCTTGACTCTTACTAGCTATGTGACACTGGCCTAGTCACTTAACTCTGATGGCCTCACATCCAGGGCCACCTCCGGTCATACTGATTCAGATGGTTCTGGTGGAGAAAGTGAAGTTGGTTAGCACAGCAACCCCCCCACCACACACAGGCACACTCAAATCCAATTCACAAGCTTGTCATGGCATCAACTCCCTGATATTGTGGTCTTCTTCAAAAATGAAGAACAAACACTACAATTGTATATACACACAAAACATAAGGAAGAATGGCAGCAATAGAAGGAATTGGGATCAGGGATTCACCTCAGTCTTGAAGGAAGTCATAGAATGAAGATAAGAATGCAGTATCACACCTCAGAGAACAGAAGGCATAACAGTTAATCATATTGAATGAAGGCATTTATTTCTTTAAGAGGATTGAGATAATATGGTTCAGGTACTTTGTTTTCTGAGGATCCAGTTAACATGGGGGGGGTGTAGAATTTGGGATTCAGACTTGATGAGGTTGGAAACACTGGACAATTGGAAGCCAAAGAGCACTGAGATAATATGATGAAAAGAACATTTAAGTAAGATTAGTCTGTAGCAAAACAAACAAAAACAAAAATTGAGATGTCTGGAAAAGCAAAACCATGGAATCAGGGAGTGGGCAAAGATATTTTTTGGTTAAAAAAAAAGTAAATAGATGACCCATAGTGCAATGACCATGGAGAAGAAAGAATGGAGATGAGTGACATTTTAAAATATAATTTTTATTATTACATTTCATTTTTGAATCACTTAAATTTTCCTTTGTAGTCCTCCCTTCAAGAAAATTTTTCAGAGTTAGAAGTTAGGAAGGAAGAACAATCAGCAATGAAAACTGAAAGACAGGGATACTAAGTACCACTGAATCTAATGGATAAGGAGTTTCAAGGAGGAGGCAGTTCAGACTCAAACCCCCAGAAAGTTCAATGAGTTGATGATGGTGAAAAGGTCACTGGATTTAGCAACAGGATAAAACTTTTAGGAGAGACATTTCAGAGGAGTATTTGGAATAGAAGCTAGATTCCAGGGCGATGAGTAAAAAGGAACGGGGGAAAATGAATGGTCACGTATCATTCACTTAAAAAGGTAAGAAAGAGATGACAGTAGGGTAAAATAAAACTTTTAAAGCATCCATCTTTAATCTATAATAACTATATATACAGGCACATATTGGATTCTGCTCCCTTGAATGCTTACCACAAAAAAGCGTAAACAGAAAGTTGTCCAAATGGACAAGAGCTGGCACACTTTATCCTATTGTGTATTGGAAGTTCGGAATCCTGCTACTTAAGTAGTTAAAATGGCTGTGACCAGGAAAAAATATTATGAAGAGGAGACATGGCAGCAAGTCTAGAATTCTTAAAAATGACTGGTAGTCAGCCGCTGTAATTTAGCAGGCAATCATTTAAATCTCAGAGATCCGTAATGGCAAGGCTGATAAAGTCCACCCATGTTCCAAAGGGGATAGGTTTGCTTTAAAAATTTAGAGAGCTCCTAAATATGACAACCATCTGATGTATTAAAATTATTCACAACCAAAAACAGACAGTCTGGAAATAGCTGGGATGACTTCATTTAGGCAGAATTACCCAAATCTGTTTCTAATATACACAGTACACATAATAAATTTTTACAATATGACAAGGAAAACAAACTGAATAAAGGTTCCTGATCTTTTGTTACACAAGCATAGTATAGCCATGATATGTTTATAATAGTTTGCCCATGATATCACAGCTCAGTAACAAAAGCCTGAGAAACACAAAAACAGTTACTAGGTATGACATCAGCTCACAACTACCGTAATTACATTGATACACATAGTTCCCCCCAAAGCACACTTTTTCCAGACTGCTTCTCAGTTTCAATGGGAGCCTTTGGACAATTATTCTCAGAGTTGTCTGCTATGTTTGAATAATCTCCTTCTTTCCTCTCCTTCTCAAGCATCATTTCACTTTGTAAAATGTATATTTCAATTACAAGGCCTATTTTCAAATGTACTCATAAACATAGGTTCAAATTAGGAAAGACAATGCTCTAGTGGGTTAGGGATAAAGAAATGGCTATCAGACACCCTAAGTTCAAACGGACTTAAAGCCTTTGATCAATTTATTTAGCTATATATCTCTCTGTGCCTCAGTTTCTTACTTGAAAATAAAAATATTATTTGTCTGATAGGAGATCAATATTTTTTTTTGCTAAAACCAGATACTTACATGGACAATATCTTTATGTTTTCTTCTTATTGCTTTCCTTCCCTAATGTTAAGGGTTTTTTGGTGTTTTCTTTATTCATGTACCTTTAAACCCGGGATAAATAATGTATATAGGAAAAAGGAGGATGTCTTATATTTATAGAAGGTAATTTCTAAAAGGACCAAACTTTTCAAGCATATCCCACATATACCGCCTCAATCTCTCTGTTTTACTATCTCAGCTGGCTTTCCTGCCTGGGCATAATGCCAAGTGGACTGGACTACCCCTCATTGTCACTTCTGTTCTATGGTGCTTGCACCAACTGCTGTTATTCTAGGCTTCAGGAAATTTTCTAACCACTGGACAGGCTCCAGTGCTGTGCACTAATGAGTTGCAGATTGGACGGCTCTTGTGTGTCTGTGTGTATGTGTGTGTGTGTGTGTGTGCACACTAGGATAGTACAGTGCCATAGACAGTCTGTAAGGGGGAAAAAAGGGAGAAGAAAAACAGAAAAAAAAATGAAAAAAAATTTTAAAAAGAGAAAAGAATAGAAGGAAAAAAATGAAACACAAAAAGAGGGAGAAAAAAAACAGTAGTTAAAAATTCTGCCTACTCAAATTGACAAGAAACGTGACCTCTGTACTTTACCAGAAATTCCTGCAGACTTACAAAATAAAGGAGTTTGCTTTTATCACACAGTATGAGGCTCATATGGAAAAATGGAAAACACTGCATCACTTGACCTTAAGATGCCCCCCCTTTCAACCACAGATGAATATTATGTATAAAAATTCCAAATCAACTTAAGATGTAAAGGGGGGGGGAAGGACTTCAATTTTCTACATTAGACTGGGTCATCATTATTTTAGTTCCTGAAATTTATTTTGTAATATTAGCACATGAGAAAGACTAATCATTTCAGACTTTTTTTTTTAATCACTTTGGGAGTGATTATTTAGTCACTTTTGCATGGTGTTCACATCATGGCCTAGAGACTTTCCTTATGTTAGGAAACAGTGAGCAAACCTCACTTACCCAGGCTTGAAAGCTACCCAAGGTTGAGTCACAAATTATTTGCTTACATTAACAGAACATTAAAACCCATCTAAAACAACCCAAGGAACTATGGCCATCTTTGAACTGTGATTCACTCCTATGGGAAACCAAAGACCTCTCTTTCTTAAAGGCGAAGAACAGTTATACAGAATGACATCATAGCCCATCAAAATGTACTCACTTGGTGGATTCCAAACCAATACACTTTTTGAGTAATGAAATTACATTTCAAATTTTTGCCACACTTAGTGTTGGGTACTTTTAAAACTCAATCCCATCACATCCTTGAACTGTCATCAACATTTTTTTGGACTATGTCAATAAAATTGATTGCTTGCAGTTCTGAATTCTGCTCTGCACATGGAAACAATACAATTCATTTTAAAGTATTTTCGGGGGTGGGTGGGTAGGAACTTTAGCAAAACTATCCACAACATGGAGGAAAAAAACCACAGAAGCAAAGAGAGGATGTTCTAAATAATTCGGCATGCTAGAAACTGACAAAAAAAAAAAAAACAAAAACCCGCCACAGAAGTCCTAGAACTGGACTGCTGAAGTGTTTTGTCAGAAATGAATGATGTTTTGGGAACTTTAATGCTTTCATTAAATTCTGACTCTGTACTTTGACTCAAAAGCATCTTGACAGGTTTGCGGTAATCATATATATGAAGACCTCTGAGTACACAGTTGTGAAGATGCCTCATACCTATAACCAATCTGTTGCTTTTACAAGTTTAATCTAAGTATTAAGAATCTGATTGTGGAACCATGTTGATACAACATCTTCAACCCAGCTGTACATCATATCAACCGCTATGGGTGGTGACAGTCTCCCATGACTCTTAGAAATAGTACATACTTTTAACTCCCTAATCTGTAATACTACAAAATACTGCTCTCATTTTTTCCAAAGCACAAGTGGACTATCAGCAAGGGTCCGACAGTGTTATTCCTAATTACCTTTTTTTTACTCTTGATCCTGTGGCTCTCATAATTAGTTACCTGGGGCTGCAATCCAATTTGAAGTGATGACAAGAAAGTGATCCATGAAGAAGTAATAAGTTAAATCCAATTTCAGCCTTCCTCTAATTAAATGCACATGGAACTAATGACTCAAACCCTACCATTTCAGTGATAATGGTAATTAGCGAGGTGGGAGTCACTCTCTTTTTCAACACCGTAGGTGTAAACCTTGAAGTAAAATGGTAGGAGCCCTCTTAATTACATGTGTCATTTTGAGAGCAATTTACACATTTTTGACCAGTCAAGTATGTTTCTTGCATTTTATTTTTTTGTATTCTCCCCACCACACCATGAGAACCACATGCTCGCCCATGTTCTGATCCGGAGAACCTCACCAGATCTCTTCAGACTTCAGAATCAGAAATCACTTTTGCTAGGATCTGGCTGAATGCTTTGCAAAATAGATGCTGAACAAAGGGAAGAAGCAAGACAATTAGCAAGGTGGTCTGAACTTTCGTGGTAGAAATAAGAAGGGCTGAATTTTCCAAATTGAAGAATATATTGACTTTGGATGATGAAGAGTGTCAAGAGCAGTTGTGGCTGATAAAGAAGGAAAGGAGACATGGCAGTGGTTGGGGATGGTTACAAAGATCAGAAAAGATATAATACTTGACCTTACACTATTTACAGTTTCCAAGGTGGCTGACATTTGGACAGTGCTTCAGTTAGTTGAATTTTTTTTGGGGGGGGTGTGGGTGGGTGCCCTTGGTGGCAGGTGAAGACCAAAGCATAGAATCAGAGACTCACCTAGTTCAATAACCTCAATTCACATGTGGAAACAAGTTCAGAAAGAGTATAGAGATTGTCCAAGATCACCTGACTAGAAATTTGCAGCTGGGATTTGAACATAGTACCCTTGCATTTCAGTTCAACTATCTTTCCACAGCACAAAGAAGGCATCTGTCTATTTATGGCAAGGTAGATTTAAAAATTAAAATAAAAATATCCACCAAATCATTTGAATTTCTATTTTTTTCCTCTTTGAAACTTATGTTTAAATGTCTGGGCTTCCTCAATGATCTATGAGCACATCAGTAACATCTAAAATAGAAGAGAGGTTTTGATCCCTCAAAAATAATTAAGCTGCCTTGGTGCTAAGGCACAAAGCTAGGAGAAATCATGATTGGTGAAGGAATCAAATGAGACGAAGTGTAGAAGGGGTTTTGTAAACCATAAAATGCCACATAAATGTCAGCTACCTACTAATGGATAACATTTATATAGTTCTTTAAGGGCTATAAAGAGCTTTACATATATTATCTCATTTGGGCCCCAAAGTAACCTTGTAAGGCAATAGCTATTATAATACCCATTTTACAGAGGGGGAAAAAATAAAGGCTGAGTAATGTTAAGTGGCTTGCCAAGGGTCATACAGTTAACAAGTGTTGAAGGCAGAACTCCAAGTTAGGCCTTTCTGAGAGAGAGAGAGAGAGAGAGAGAGAGAGAGAGAGAGAGAGAGATGGAGGATGGAGGGGGTAGGGAAAGGGAGAAAGAGGAGGAGAAGAGAGAGACACACATGAACACAGGAACAGACAGAGAAGCAGAGACTGAGACAGAGAGGATGGGAGAAGAGAGATCTAGAGAGAGAGACAGACAGACAGACAGACAGACAGACAGATAGACATGGGCAGATAGAGACTGAGAAAGAGACAGAGAGGAGAGGAGAAGAGATGAGAGAGAGACAGAGACAGACAGAGACAGAGACAGACAGAAACAAAAAGAGGAGAGGAGAGAACTGAATATTTGTGAAGCATTTAGTGAGGGACAGACACTGTGTTAAATAATGGGGATATAGTCATAAGCAAACAAGACAGTTCTGGACAAAGACTATATTCAAATGGGGGCAGACAACACAAGGAGAGAGAGAAAGGGGCCCAGTTTGGAGATGGCCAGAAAGGACCATGGAGTTGTTATCAAGCAAGATAAAGCCACCCTTCTCCTCTTAGAGCCCAGAATGCCAGTTCACTAGGTGACTAAATTATTAGAGATAGAAGACCTGAATTAAGGCTTCATTAGTTCTTTTTCTTCAACATCTTCAACATTAAATACAAAGTAGTCAGTGAGAAAAAGGAACTGAATGAAATAATTTTGGCACTGAAAAATTACTTAGTTAATTTGAAAGTCTATAACTTTATTGTAAGTTTCAGGGATCTGTATTTTAAGAGGACATTAAAAAATACTAAATTTTCAAATTCACAATATAAAGTTGTATTTCTCTTTTTAAGGTTTCCTTTTTTCCCAAATTTCCCTTTGAGAATAGCAGAGAGATGATACGAGACATTAAGATTATAAGTGATATTAATGCAAAACCAAAAAAACCAAGCCTACTTCAAACATACTTTGGGTGAGGTGAAGAAAACCCCAACTTCTATTTTAGAGTTCTCTACTAAAACCATTCATTCAAAGAGCATTGAATAAATCCCTAATATGTATCATGATGTACTAGACTGAAGCACAGACTAAAATCAATCTTACTAGCCTTCCATAAAACTGACCTAGTCTGTAAAAGATAATTTTAAACCTTGGGAATAAGAGGGAAAGGAACTCTATACTCAAATGAGACAATATTTGTAAAATGCTTTATGGAGTGTCTAGAATATCATAGAAATTACAAAAATGTTTATTCTCTTTTCTTCCTTTCCATTCCCTAAGGGACAAGTCAGTTAGTTGGGGTATATAATGGCTAAGTGTTGTGGACTTGCTCTCAGAAAAACCTGGGTTCAAATCCTATCTCAAACAATTTATAGGACTATGGAGATAGGTAAGTCCCTTAACCTCCCTGAGCCCTAAAGTCCTCAGTCGTTATAATAGTACCTACCTCACATATATTCTAAAACACATGGTTGTAGGAAGCAACGTGAGTGATAACATGTATGAAGATCTCTAGAAATGTTTGCTTTTCTTATGATACTGTCCTTTGCAGGCTGTCTGATATGTGGTCAGCCAGGTGTCCAACTTTCAGCTGAACACACAGGGTTCACTTTCTTTTCTAACTTCCTTTTCCTCCAGAATGTACGTGGACTTTTACTTTCTTAGGAGAAAAGGTGTTACAGGATTGGCTTTCAATTTTTATATTCATGCCAACAACCAAAATGCCTAAAGAACTAAAATGAATTACTATTCAAAAACTCTGATCAAAGTTCCAAATTTTAATCAATAAAATTGCTCATCTACTCCCAAATTAATCTTTAGCCAGTAAAGTTACATATTTTCAGGGTTATAAACACACCTGCAGGGTTAAACGTTCATTTTACTTGTATAGAAACATTTAGGAGAGTAGTTTGAACATTTTTTGCTCACATATAAATTTCACTATACAAAAAACATTGTCAATTCAGTCTGGGTTAATTTGAAAGCTGTGATAATTCACAAGCTAAACTGAAATCAGATTTTTTTATGCTTATTTATTTTTAAGAGGAACCTGAGTTTGTTAATAATGCAAACTAAATCGCAGAGGGGGAAGGCTTATTTGGTTTAAGAGAACAGACAGATTTCATGTATTTTATAGTCACATTTTACTTAACTTTATTATGGTGATTATAAATCACTCTACTACTGAGGGTCTCTACTGAACATTGCTTTGTTAGCCTAGTTAGTGTTTGTATATGCATTGATAAATAATATCAAAAATAGCTGTTTTAAAAATCGTTTCCATGATTCAGAGATGCCTAACTTTAGAAACAACTCTCTGTCAGAATTAATGAAGTTTTGCTATATTTTCATGGTTCTATTGAATAACCAATTCTAGTATCAGCTGCTAATGTCAAATTTCTTTTATCGGTATCATCAGGCTATGAAACTGGAGGGCTCCATCAACCATAAAAGTGTGAGATATGCTTAAAATATGAGTCACACTATATTTGGAGATTTTTAAAAAGCTCTCAAGTATCATCAGATCAAATCCCTCTTCACTGACAAGTCTTCCTCTATGCTAAGATCCCAAAGTGGCTCAAATCAGTCTGTGACTGCTAAACAGCATGAAGACCTTGGTAGGATTTTACTTTCATTTAAAAGCTCCTCACTCTATGATGCTCCGACGAGGACCTAGAATGACGACATCTTTAAACATTAAGACTATTTCATCACTGAATGACAAAGAATTAAAGTACAATTTTATAACAAGGTGATAACATGTTAGCTGGGTCGCTCAAGAGCAGTGTAATTTTCCCTCCATCTGTTTATGCCAGGTCAGCTTACCTGATGAAGCTTACTTAATTAGACAGAATGAGACAGGATAACTGAGAAGTCATTTAGCAATCCTCTGCACTGGACATAAATTACCTTACAGAACTAACCAACGCACTCAGCAATTCTTCCAAACCAGTTTAAACTCCCTGTTTCTCAACTCCTGAACTCAGAGAGTGGAAAATATCTCAAAACATCTGATGTACAAAACTATCTTTGCACACAGTTGTAAAAAATAAATTAATAAATTTATTTTTATTATATTTTATTTTTCCTATGATCCTCTTTTAACCATTTTTAATAAATCTATTAACATTTTTAAAAAGATGATCATAGGAATAAATAAAATCCATGGTAAAACCAACAACCTGGATTATCTACCTCTGTTCCTGTCTCACATTTTATACAAGTGGTTAAGTTGACTAAGCCAAGTAGGAAAAGAAAAGGGGAATGCCCTGGATCTTATTTGTGGTGTATATTAGCTTAAAAACCTTATAATGGTCAACAGGAAATATATTATTATATACCCTTAAAGGAATCTCCCTCTAATACATCACATACACACACACACACACACACACACACACACACACACACACACACACACTCTCACTCTCTCTCTTTCTCTCTCTCTCTCTCTCTCTCTCTCTCTCACACACACACACACACACACACACACACACTCCAAAAGAACTTGGTCTTTAAAAAGTTATCTAGAAATTCCCCACACTTGAAAAAGGATCTCTTAAAAGATTAGTATTTTTTTAAATTAAATGTCCAAATGATCTTCAATATTTAGGGCACCATTATCAGATACATTTATATGTGTATATGTGTAAATATATATATATATATGTATATGTACATATACATATATATATATATATATATATATGTATATATAGTGTTCTTGACTGTGGTTTTTGTGACTTACTGGTTTCCTCCCACCCCCATAATACAATGTCATTTCTCCAGTGCACTTGGGGCTTGCTATATTCAGGAGGACTCAGAGTATTTTTAAGGCTGCGAAAGCTCCGGGAGTGAGGAAAAAAGAATGGGCAGTCATTTGAATCAGTGAGTGACAGGCCAGGCTAGCTCTCTGTATACATTAATAAATTAGAATTTTAATTGTGTCTCTGACTGCAGGAGATGCACGAGGACTTCAATATGTACCAACAATTGGCTATGTTATGGAATCTGCGATGCGGCCTTCACTGTTGACCTCTGAAACACAATTCCCAGTCTGACTACGGAAACTGTTCAGTTTGATCCTTTCAACTTATTTGAATCCTGACAAATAGGCTCACAGCTGAAAGGTCAACACAGTCATATTTCATCCTCGGGAGCTATTCTTAAGACATCTGCACAACAAAGCACTTCTCTTAGTACCTGATACTGGCCCTTCCTGGCACAATACCTCATTAAAAATGTCCCCAGTGTTAGAGTACATTAAAAGGCATATGGAGCGGCAAGAGTTTACCAAATAAATGTTTTTGGAAGTGTTAATAAACAATACGTGTTGTGACTTGGTGGTTCCAATAAAATGTCACTGCAGCGGATAAATTCCTGAAAGATGGTTGCTTTCTCAACTTTAGAAAAAGAAATAAAACATGTCCCTAGGAAAGGCTTTGCATTCTTTTCCAAGTTTCTGAGAGGATAATTTGGAACATGGATTTCTCTACTCTCACCAGCTGAAATCAAACACATGGAATTATCATAGATGGAGTTCAGAATGGAATCAAATTCATTCCATTTATTCTAACTTGTAGGTGCTTCCTCAAATTGTCACTCAGACAAGTCTCTAATTTTAGGATCCTCGAATTATCAGGTCAGAGATGAAAAAGACTTTGGAGGCCATCTAGCTAGAACACAGAATCACAAAGGGGGAAAGGATATCCTGTGATGTCCAGTGACTTAGCCAAAACCACACAGGTACCAAGTGAAAGAGTGATGGTTTGAACCCATAATTGTCCTCAAATTCTGAATCTTGTTTTAGTTTCAACCCAATATCTGTACAAAGTCAGTCTAATATATCATTCATCTATCCTTCTATATAACCATCCATCCACCCAACCAAATATCTAAATATTCATCTATCTATTCATCCATCCATCCATCCATCCTCCAGTCATGCATCTATCCATCCATCTATCCAAACAACCACCCACTCATCCATCCATCTATCTATCTGTCTGTCTGTCTATCTATCATCATTCTCCTTATATACTATCTCCTGAAATATATTTTAAACAATTAATGCTTATCAAATCATTTCCAAACTTTCCGAAATTTATCTTCTTTTAAAAGATTAGTGCAAATAAAGAATCCTCTCAAGTGGTCACATAATTTGAAACCACCCTGCTTATTTCCACTGAGCTGGAATTTTACATAATGATAACTTCAAATAAAGTGATTTTGAATACATTTCACCTCTTCAGAGGATTCTATAACCTCACTAATCAGAATCTAGTTCTAATGACTTTTTGTCCCTAAAAAAGCCCAAGTAAAAGTTTTTATTTACTTCTAAATAACTCTTTTTTATCCCTAAGTTATAACTGCAGGGGAAATTTTGTCTACTTCTGTGTGTAAATAATTCTTGGTTTCATAAAATTGACCTTCAAAAAGCACCCAAGGAAATTAGCAATGGAAAACAGCATTAATTATAGCCAAACCATCATGGTGATGTGTTGTAAAGGCTTTATGTCCTTTTCCTTAATCCTCATCCATCTAGAAATGATGATACTTCCTTGTTTCTCTACAAGAACAGATACATTTTAAAGGGAGTACAGGAGGAAGAACACTGGTCTTGAAAGTCAAAAGCCCAAGTTCAAATGTTATCTCCAAAACTTAGTAGGCACGGGGCCATGAACATGTCATTTAAATGTCTTAGAACCTATTTCTAGTCATGTAAAATGAGCACAATAACAGCAATTCATAAACTTGTCATTAGGATGTTTTCTATATAAATATTCAAGTGCTGTGACTATTCTGTGACCAGACCCATATTTCATGTGTAAATGTAATTCTCAGGTAAGTAAACTCCCTCTAACAATACAGGTTAGCAACTGTCTTTGCAATTCTGGTTTTAAAGATTTGCCCAGAGCATTGAGAGGTTTAAGTAACTTGCTCAGAATAGAACCTTTAAATCCAATCCCCCTGGCTTCAAAGCTAGCTCTATATCCAGCACACTAGTATAATATACTACACAATGCCCTCCTCTTTATTGTTAATAAAAATAAGGATCAAATCTGCAAAAAAGTGAGTTTGTTTTGATTGATGCCTCCTAATCCTTGCCTAAAACCAGAAACAACTATTGAAACTTTCCTTCACACATTGGAAGTGCTTTTAGGTGACATGGATGAAGAAGAAAGCTCAACATGTTGGGATAGCTATAACTTCTTTGTTTTGAAGGAAAAATACTAGGGGAAATCTGAGTACAGAATTTCTTCCATAATTGGAGATCATCACACAATAGCTGTTGGCATTTCTCATCTGCGGTTGATGATAATTTACTAATAAGAAAACATCAAGCATCTTACATCTGATGCCCAGCCTATGACAGAGTGCTCATGGTCCCTGCCTCTCCCTTTTTTTTTATTACCTGAAGGGCTGGCTGTTTGTCATTCCTCTTGGGGGACTTTAATCCACTAACTTGTTGCTGCTGTAGAAGAAGCTGTCTTGCCACCTGAAGAGCCTGGAAGGAAAGAAGGAAGGAAAACTTTGGCTTAGCACAGAGCTCTGGGCTGCGATTTCCCCAAATTCCTGTAAGCCGGCCTCAAGAATGGATCCCGATTTTGCCTTGACAAGGAAAAGGCTGTAGTACATGAGATTTCTTCCTAGAATGATTTGATCCCTTTTCCAGATTTTGTTGACTTTGGGCCAATGTGTCAGAGTCTAAAAAGCACAAAAATACATTTACTCAGATCTTCCCTGTAATCTACTGTGTAATAAATACTGAGTAGAATGTATGTGATGCTTTAAGGTATTTCCATGGGGTATTTCATTTGCTCCTCACAATAACGTGGCCTAACCTCATTTTGCAGATGAGCTAAGTCAAATGACTTGTCTAGGATCACAAAAACAATAAGTGAATGAGGCAAGAATTCAATGAAGATCATCCAGTCTGCCTAGATCTTTGCCTTAATCTGAGGCAATATTGCCAGGAAGTTGCCAGAAACAATTGAGAGAAAGAAAACAATTAACTGGTTTCATGGGCAGGAAGCTATCTCTTTACAATTATATTCTTCGATTTAGGTAAATCAAAATATTTCACCTTACTTGAATTCTCATTTAGAATCAGAATATAAATAAAGGACATTCTTTTGATTCAGTCTATTCTGACTAAAATGACTTTGTAATTTGGGGAGAAAAACAGATGCATCATAGCAGAAAGGATGTGAGTAGCCTATAGAAAATGAGTAATCAATAAATGTCTATCTAGTTACTTCCTTTTTCCTATCATCAATTGAAAGGGAATGATGCTAAGTGATTATTTTGAAAGTCGAATGTTTATATTTCTTTCAGTTGGAAATCAAGCTATTGAATGATGGAAAGGTAGGACATAGTGAAGAACTAAGCATATTTGGAATAAGATAATCTGAATCTACTAATCAGAGATGCCCAAAGAAGCAAATGGAAATGGGAATATTCATGAAACACCCAACAAGTCTAGTCTTCCAAAGTGTCAATCAAGGGCTTGCCCAGATATGTGTGGGTGTCCTGCGACATATCTAAAACAAAAATTCCTAATAAGGAATTGTGAAATTTTTTTGAAGAATACATGAAAAGAGTCAGAAATACCTCTATGATAATCAGGTCTGTGACATTAGAAATAGACAATGGAAGTTCACAAAAGATTCTGATTGCAATTCAAGTGAAAGGATAATATTTTCTAAGTCAAATTATCCAGGAACCAAGAAATTATATCTAAAGGAAGAACAAACTCAAAACAGAGTTATGATCTCATTGATGCAAATTTCCCCCCCACCCCAAAAGATGCTGAAGCAGACAATAGCTCATCCATGCCACATTCTCCACGTTCTACTGCAATTTCCCAACAGGGATGTCTAGCCAACCAGATGCCTTCTTTCCTTGCTTTTTCTTGACATCATGAGGATATCACCGAAGAGTATAGAATACGGTTATTATCCCTTTTGTGTGTCATGTGACCAGTCCACTCTCTTTTTAAATTCAATATTTATTTCATGACTATTCTTTTCTTACATAGCATGACCTCCAAGACAGTCTGAAAGTCAAAGAAACTCCACTAGGAAGATAGAAGTAACTGAGCCTAAAGAAAATCAAACCAAACTACCAGCTGATCTGGTAAATTCAATGGGGAAAAATAGATTGAATCAGCCTTTTGACAGAATTGAACAGGAGTCCAATACATGTGCTTGGAAGTATGTCTGAACTGGCCAGTCTCTTGACTTTAAAAAGTTACACTCATAGATGCTGCCATAGTATTAGTGAGTGTTGTCATTATACATTTGAGAGTGTGTGTATCAGTATTAATTTTGAAGATTCTTGTACATTATTTGTTGTATGAGGCTATCTGAAGTGTGAAAGGGATTAAAAAAAGGGTAAAAGTTGGAATGGCAAGAATGTCTCATGATTCACATTCACTTGGTCCAGAGATAGGAAAAAAGATCTATATGAATTGTGTCCAGCTTGAGAGACTTGATGATGTAGGACAGCAAGAAATAAACCTTATAACCTATGACCAGGATCTTCAGCTAAGCCATGTTTGAGTACTAAAGTTAAGGACATCTTAAGATCAGGAATAAGGTCCAGAGGAGGCTTCCTTTTGGAAAATCAGCAAAAGAAAGGGAGAGAGAGAAAATGATCACAATAGGGGACAAGGAAAAAGATTATGGAAAGGAGTTCACCCACTCAGCCACCCCCTCAAACCCCCCACATCCCCTCGTCCCATGAAGTCCTACTGCACTCACCACATCAGTCTTTCAGATGGAATGGACAGTCTAGCTCGGCTGAGAAGAAAGAAACATGTTGGAGAGTGTCTGCCTGCAAGAGCCTAAAGAAAAAGGCTGTCTGAGAGGGACATCTGGAAGCCGGGACGCCTGGGAGAGTTGCCTGAGACTCAAGCCTGCTGTCTCACTGGAGGATTCACCATGGCTGGACTTAGGGTTTCCTTGTCTCCTTGGAGACGTTCAGTACATGCGTAGGTGTAAAAGTGGGCAGAATGAAGATTTCATTTATATCATATAAGAAAAATAGTCCCTTTTCAAGGTGCCTGCAGGAGCAAAAGCCTTTGTTGCTACACTCTATGGATCCTGAGCTAGTTATCTTGAAGGGTTTATGGCTTTTCATGTAAGAAAGTGAAGTGTTATATATTTCATGCATGAAATTTAGAATTTTCAGATTACTAAATTGGGTCTGGTTACTAGTTAGAAAGGTAGGAATAGACTGTAGGTGACAAAGGGTCAAAGTAATACTTAGAGGAAAAGAGAAAACAAAATGCTAAGTGTATTTGCAATTTTCTGTTGTAGTGGGGAAAGTCTCATCTTGGGGTTAAAAAATCTCATTCCAAGTCCTGGTTTTCATATCTACTTCCTGCTTGACCCTGGGCTAAATCATTTAGTTTTTTTCCCTGAATCTCAGTTTCTTCATCTTATAAAACAAGGGCATTAATTTTGTCCCAGAGTTATGAAGTGTAAAGACTTCTTGCACATTAGAACAATACAGAAATGTGCTATTATATTCAAATTCAAATTCAAATAATACTGCCATGTAAAAAGAACTCTCTCCATGCACCAAAAGAAATGGTCCCTTTCCAGTTAGCAAGCTTCTAATCTTTTCTCTCTTCAGTTGCTTTACAATGCTGAATATGACTTGGTAATGAATACATTCAAGGCCAATGGAGGTGCCACTGTTCATATGTAATGGTGCTTTCCTCTCAATTTACTTGACAGAATATGAAATAAAGACAAATATTTCTTTAGTGTTTAATTATATATATGTGACTATACATACATATATATACATATATATATATATATATATGATTATTAACTTAAAAGTTGAGATAATGCAGTGAAAAGAGCAGAGGATTGAGACAGAAGAC
Source organism: Macrotis lagotis (assembly GCF_037893015.1). Taxonomy (NCBI): domain Eukaryota; kingdom Metazoa; phylum Chordata; class Mammalia; order Peramelemorphia; family Peramelidae; genus Macrotis; species Macrotis lagotis. The sequence goes on along the minus strand of NC_133665.1, from coordinate 161,553,081 downwards.
CTAGTTTCAAAGCTCAAAGCAGAGTGCTAGTCATTTATGGTCTCTGGGGCTCAATTCCTTCATTTACAAAATCAAGAGGTTAGACTCAGTCACCTCTGTGGTCCCTTCTAGTGCAAGGTCTGGCACATAATGGGGGCTATATAAATGCCTATTCCCTCCCCCTTCCCTTTCCAGTGCTAAAACTAGGAGATTAATTATGGCATATTCTGTTGTTCTTGTTTGAAGAGGAACTAGTCCATCATTGATGCATTTAAAAAAATATACAGAAGAGAACAGAAAGGAAATTCATAAGGAAACAAAGATAAGTAGGACTTCTTTGACTAACACCGAATGAATTTTATATACTTTAAAAAGTTATATTTAATAGAAATTTGCGGTTTCACATTTAATCTTTTTCTGATCTACTTTAGATAAGTAAATTTTGTTTTTGTGGCATTTGTTAAATTCAGAATTTGAAAACATAATTGAAATGAGAATAAGAATTCAATTCAGTTAAAAATACACATTAGGCACTTACTGCAATAGAAATGGTGACAGTGGTGGCAGACAGCAATAATATCAACAAGTGATAATGACTACTAGCCTTGATTTGTAGCATTCAAAGGAGGAAGAGAGGAAGGAAATAGGCTTTATTGAACACTTATTCTGTGCTAATTCTATGTTAAGAACTATAGATTAAAATGTTAAGCAAAAAAGATCATCTATGACATCAAGAAAAAGTAATCTACTATTGGAATACACAAAAGTAAGCTGAAGGGGAAGGGGAGAGTACAAATGCATCCAACAGGGGGTTATTTTGAAATCCAGAATGACAGAAATAAGGGCAAAAAAAAGGGCAGAACAAACTAGGTTCCCCCTTTACAAAATGGAGGCTCCAAGAAGAATTTACCAGGGGGAGAGGGAGGGTAGTAAATCTCATCTAAGGATATGTCAGAATGCAAAGACCTCAAGGTGGTAGGATGTTTTCGGGTGAGGGACCTTACAGGATGAGAGTGTATTAGAAGTATGGTTTTTGAAGTCTAGAAAGTCAGGACAGGGTCAAGAGGCGAATAATACAGAATAGAGAGGTGGGGAAACAAACATGGAAGATTTTGGAAGCTGGTAAAGAGGTTGAAACAACAGAACTTTGTTTCTAGAGCTAGACTGGATAAAAGAGATTAAAGGGAGGGAAGACTGAAAAGCAACCACAAAATTCTAACCATAAAAGATTCAGTGACTAAAACAGTGAAGGTTAAAGGAGGAGCAAGATTGAGTGAAAAGACCAAAAGTTATATTTTGTACTTGTTGAGTCTGAGGTGCTAGAGAGACATCTGGGAAAAAAGCTTTTCTGGAAGATGAAGTCTAGAATTACAGAGAAATCAAGGCTGAAGCTACGGATTAATGAGCATACTATTTTTGCAACCCCACATTTCAAATAATAAGTCATGTTATCAAATCGATTGGATGATTATCACAAAATTTCAGTAACATATCTCCCTATTCGAACTCTTGGCTCAAAGTTTAAAGAACTTTTAGAGAACTAGGACAATTCTAGTCAAATGACTGAAGATAGAACAAGAGAATCATATTTAATCAAATAAGCATTTATTACCTATTTACAAAGATAAAGTGGGAAACTAAAGAATTCATGCCTTTAAGAAGCCTACAATCAATCACAGAATTCTCAAGTTGGAAAGAACCTTAAAATTCCCATATTTTACAGAGGGGGAAACTGAGATTCAAAGAGCCTAAGATAATTGCTCATGGTTACATAATGAATTACTAACAGAAGAAAATAGACTCTGAGTCTCTTTTCTACAAGATCACAAAATTCATCAATAAAATAACTATCACTAAAATTAGTTACTGTACCAAAAATGAATAAAAACAGAATTATCTCAAATTGTTCTGAGATGTTAGGATTGACAAATTTAGAATTAGTTGCATTACTGTAAAGCATGACTTGCATCAGTAAGTCATCTGGGTGTGCTGATTACTTCCGGGAGTAGAAGTACCCTTAGGTGGCTCAAAAGGCAAATATGTAATAAGGACAATCACAGAATCTGATCTAGATAAATATACAACCAACCAACAAATTGCCTGGGAGTATGGGAGAGTAAAAAAACACACTGGACTTGGCTCAGAAGACCTGAGATAGAGACCTAGCTATGCTCTATGACCTTCCAAACACTGGTTAACTATTGGAAGCACCAATTGTTTCACTTAACATGCTGATATAAAACACTGTTGTCAGGATGAATTGAGGGGGAAAAAAAGCTATGAAACAATTCTGTAAACTGTTAAATACAATGTTAAATAAAGTACTATATGAAATCATCTTAGTATTTAGTAAGAATTATAAAGCTTATCAATTTCTTTTAAGTGCACACATACACCATACAGATTGAATTTAGAGTTGGAGTTTGGTGGATTATCAATTATAACCCATACTAAAAAATGAATTCCCTCTACAACAACCAGAATAGGGGGCTCAACCAGTCTCTATTTGAAGACGTTTAATGATGAGAGGCATCTAAGGAAGCCCTTGAGAATCATAGTGATCATCAAGATAGATCAAGGATCTAAAAGGTGATCTACCCTCTAGTCCCCTCCCTAGAGTGGTTAGGGGATCTGCCCAAGGTCATTCCAGTAATGTCAAAGATGGGATTTGAACACAGGTTTTTGTATTTCACAGCTAATGCTCTTTCAACTCTGACAGGTGGTACAATGTTGTTCATTTACTTTCCCCTCCCACCAAAGTATCTTTTGCTATAGTTAAAAAAAAAAGGAACATAAGACCTTTTCATGTCCAGTGGAGCTAGGTTTAAAGAAAGGAGTTAGAAAACAAATAGTAGAATTTATTTTAGGACTATAACCTTCAGAAGAAATCTCTGAGACAATTTAGTATAGCCCCATAACTTCAAAGATGATGAAACATGGGGCTCAGAGAAGCTAAATGTCTTGTCTAAGGCAACAAAGGAAACTAAAGAACCAGAATACAAACTCCATGTCTTCTGATTCCAAATCATTATTGTGATGAGCAACATAACAACTTTGTCTTGGCTACTCCCATGGAAAATAAGATATTTAGTTATACCAAAAAGGCACATTGTTTAGTGCATATTTCATATAAATGAAACCCTGACAATTTGGTTATTTACAATTGTCATCTAAAATGACAAGTGAAGTTACTGTCTATTTCCTAATTGTCTGGACCTGAAAATAGAGGCTTCATTTTTCCATCATAGCCCACAATCTTTCATGATTATTTCAACAGTTTGGTTTCTGAGATACTTAAATTGAAGATAAGTAAATTCCTTTGAACCTAAAATTTTGAAAGGACAGATGTATTATTTGATTTCCTAAGGGATAATGTATATACATGCATACACATATAAAATATATATTTACGTAAATTACTTTTGTGGTTCAAACTTTGAAGATCTTTTACTCTTAGTGAAAAGGTTCTGGGACTAGACTGATGCAACACTTCATTTATAAGAGATGTGCCAAATATTTGGCACTGGATGCTAGTAAAGAGACCCGAGGGAATCAAAGAATCTTATTTATTTTCCTGAAGGTCTTCTGAAACATGTTAAATACGTAAATTACTAGAATTTTTTAACTTATTACCCTGTAACAACCCATTAAATATAATTCATTTATTCATTTGTGAAATATTTATTATGGTCTTAATAGGTATGATATACTCTGCTTACCATTGGAGAAGATAGAAAAATAATTAAGATATGATCCCTACCTATATGCATCTTGTCAAAACTTTTTTTCTCAAGTCCTATTTAAAATGATGGACCTCAGCAAAACAGTAGGTAATTAATAGTTCAGACTCTAAAAATAAAATGCATTCAGTGCTCATAGCTAGTTCATACTAGTAAGTTAAAAATGACAGTGCTGACAAAACTGATTTACAGAGTTGTTATTATAAGAATCAAACTACCAAAAGGATATCTTACATAACTAGGTAAAATAATAATAAAATTCATTTGAAAAGATCTTGAAGACTGATAATGAAAGAAACCAAGTAGAAATGAAAGAGCTATTTCTTCCAGACTTTAACTATATTATAAAACAAAAGTCATTAAAAAAATTTGGTAGTGGTTAAACACTGAAAAGGTAGGATGAGTAAATGAGCAAGAAATAGAAAGAATCTAAGAAATAACTCTATATGGCAACAATGACTGAGAAAACTGGAAATCTGTGTGGCATAAATTAGACTTAGAACAATATCTTATACCATATACCACAATTAATTCAAATGAATATGTTACCTGAATATTAATTAGAAGAGAGTCAAATTAAGTATCTTTTGCAGCTATTCCTAGGGAAAAATTCTTTTTTTAAAAATTTTTTTGGCAAGGCAATGGGGTTAAGTGACTTGCCCAAGGTCACACAGGTAGGTGGTTATTAAGTGTCTGAGGTCAAATTTGAACTCAGGTCCTCCTGACTCCAGGGCCATTGCTCTAGCCACTGTGCCACTTGGTTGCCCCTATGAGGTGAATTCTTAACCAAAGGATAGAGGCAATTACAAATGCTAAAATAAATAATTTCAATTTTGTGAAACAGAAAAAATTTGAATTAAGTAGAATAAAGAAGTGGCTGACTAGATAAAAATATTTTTTTCTTTGTGTCATATGTCTCTGATAAGGATTTTTATATATAAGATAAATAACTAACAAAAATGACATGTCAATAGACAGTCAAATAATATAAATTAATAGCTCTCAAAAGAATTGCAAACTTCTAATAACTATATGAAAGAAAACTCTGAGACACTTTAGTAAGAGGAAATGTAAGCCAAAATTCTCAGATCTTAATTCAACCAACAAATTCTCAAAGATAAATAATAGGAATAGGAATAGTTAAATAAATAATAGGAATAGGAATAGTTAGTTTTGGCTATATAGGAAGAAAAGTACACTAATGCAATATTGATAGAGTTGTGAATTGTTCTAACTCTTCTGTACACAATTTAGAATTATAATTCAAAAAACCCATATACAACAAAATTTTTAGAGAAGTCCTTTTTTATAATTGAACTGAAATGATAATTATAATGAACAAACTTGGTACCAAAGAAATATGACAAAATTCTTCCTCTCCTTCTCTATAGGGGTTGTAGTGGATAGGTATAGATGACTACATATAATAATAGTCTTTTTCAATATTTTGGTTAGTTTTGCTGAACAGATTTTTCCCCTTTTTTCTGTATTTGTCAAAAGGGATATTTCTCTGAAAATTTCCCTTCAGAAAAGAGAAAAAGGTAGCTAATATAAAATGTAAAAAAAATATAACAATAAAATGTATTTTTTTAAAATGGGCATAGAATGAACTGCCCATTTATCAACTATTCCTTAAGTTAAACTCAATTTATTTTTTTCCAAAAAGTAATTTATACTATTTGTATAGCACATACTTATCCTTTGCTTTTCTAGCAAAGAATATTTTCTGATAATGAAGATTTTCTTTAAATTTCTGGGCTGAGAAGTATCCTTTCAAAGGTAATTTGTAACACTGAGAAGAGAAGGTCCAGTAAAATATGAGTCTAATGTGTAGCAGTCCCTTATTAGTCAAGAGTTGAGAGAAATGGTTCTGGTGAGTCTGCCCTGGTAGTTGTCATATTTTCAGAATAAAGCCAATTCTGAATCATTCATCCTTTTTCTGATTCCTTTATTCAGTAGCTCTCCTCAATTCTCAAGATCAAACTTGCTTCTAATATAATTTCAAGGGCTAATCAACATCATTGCATATATGAGGGTAGGAGGAAAATCTAGTCATCCAAAGGGGAGATAGGAAGTTAAGTAGTGAAGAAGTCCCATTCCCTCTTTCATTTCTTATACTGTACATCAAGTTGATCTGGTCTATCTTTAAAAAACAGGAAAAAACCCTAAAATTTCTGAAGTCAGTTCAATCCCAGCAACCAGCTACCATCATAAAGCAGCACTGAGCATGCTTGGACAACCTCTCTATAGAAAGATGCAGGACTGAGTTAGCAAAGAAACTCTGTCTCCCTTTTTCCTTCAAACCAGTAATCACTCTGGTACTGAACTGAAAAAGAAAAGGTCTGAGGATCAGTATTAAAAAAAAAGAGACAGTAACTGATAGAACTGGGCACATTCTTACAGAGAAATCAGAATAATTCACCTACTGAAAGCCAGGTAACTCTCTGACTTTATTATGAATGAAAACAAACCAGTCTAAATTCTCAGAAGTAAAGATCTTTGGAATAGCAGACCAGTAGAACAGCAAGTTGAACTTATCATCTCTGTCTGGCTGATTGTAGTCTTTTTAGGTAAGCAGACATTCTAGCATGTAAACACAATTGTCCCCAATGTCTGTAAAATGGGTATACATATAAAGCATCAGGAACACATTCTTCTTTTGAAATTCTAAGAAATATCTATCCTGATGTATAACGGTCAACCAAATATATAAGAAGGCATTTCATCTCTCTTTGACTCATCCAATACTTGATCATCTTTTAGAGATTGCCAATAAGAATGCCAACTGCAACCACTGGTAGCAGAATGCCCGGTTCACCTAGCTTGGTCCACAAAGCAACCAGGAAACAGCAAAAACCTTTAAGTCAATAGGAATATTTGATCTGAACTGGTGACAAGGGGAGAGGCTCTTTGTATTATCAGTCTTTCAATTTTGACAGACAGCTGAAGAAAATGTCTTACATTTTAGGGGCATTCAATAATAGTATATTTAGGGTTATAGTACCTCACGCAAGGCGCTCCTTTTAAAAATAGGATCTATGTAGATAAGTTGATGAATTGGATAATTTCCCATTCCCCTCTCCTCCTAACATCAATGTAATGTCAAAGGGACAGCAATTGGAAAAATTAAATTCCTTCTCATCATTGCTGTCCTTTGCATATGACAACTTCTCTGGTGGTAACTGCTTCCCTGGATGAGTGGGTGTGGCTGAGAGAACAATGCTTCATAACGAATTATTTTCATGAAAAAGATAAACTGCTTCACTAGATTCCTCATGCTTCAAGATAATGAATTTATCTATTGTTACTGGATCTAGCTTTGCTCCTAGGTTTTATGTATCTGGGATACAAAAGTTATATTTTCACATTAATACTATATGAACTGGCTATCAATGCTAAGATCTATTTTTTACACTCTCCTTGTATTACTTTTAAATGGAATTTAAGTACAAAAACCTGATCATGGATGGATTTTCATGGTAGAATGCAAGCTCCCTGAAGGTAGGATCAGTTTATTTTTGTCTACATTCCTGGAACTGAGCAGAGTGCCAGGATCACGGTAATAATTGGTAAATAATAATTGGCAAATGGTAATAATAATTGGTAAATAATAATAATTGATAACTGAATTGGATTGGAGGGGTATTCACATTAATTTCAGGAATTTTGCACTTCATCTTTTAGGGTGTTACTTACTTATGTAAAAAAAAAAAAAAACAACCAAGCTTTCCAAAAATGAATACTAGCATTGGGGAGGACAGAATTGTGCAACTGTGCTAAGGCACCATGCCATGATTTGTAAGCTCCGACAACTGGGCCAGATTCTCATCCTATGCAAAAGCTAAAAGAATCCATTCACAAGGATATCAGAAACCTACAGACACTTATAAGCACTCTACTATGTGTACCACTCCTAAATGAAAACTAAGGAGCCATCTGGGGTCTTTAGCCACATGAGATGATGGAGAAAGTCTTCTTAGACAAGCAGCATAGACCTTCCAAATCAATATACATACATATATGTACATGCATATATGGATATGAGTCTATTAGAAAAATTATGGACAGGAAATTTCATAAGAAGGACAACTCCATCTCTTGCAAAATCAACTGAAATAGGTTTAATAGCTGTAAATAGGCAGGAAGTCTGTTTGAAGTCTCTTACAAAGGTAGAGGGTGAGGTGGGGGGTGGAGACGCCCACCATTCTGAGGAGTCACAGTGCCCCATAATACCATGTTGGGGCACTGGTTCACTACTCACTAATGGAGCAAGTGCCAGACGCTGAATCACCGACACCAATTCCTGTACTACCAGAGTTTTCTTTGGCAGTAATCCATCCAAGTACTGACCATGCCTCAGCCTGTTTAGCTTATGAGATTTGACAAGATCATGGTCTTAGGTGCTATGGCTGCAGGCCACGTTAGAACTGCAATGAAACACAATTCAAGTTTATTATAAAATGTATAAAATATCGAGTTGGAGAAGCAGTGTCCAAATCTTGGTTTTGTTCCATGTTTGAGGCGAGTGCTTATTAAAAAACAGAATCAATCCAACTCTTTCCAGGTTCACTGCATAACACATATGCCAAATAAGGGAGGTGAATGTAAGAAGATGTCAAAAGTTCTCTCTTAACCCACTATTATCTGCAGCTGCCCAGGAAGCCATGCAATAGGCTTGATTATAGATGATTTTTGTATTTGGTATGCCATAAAATAAGAGACTTACTAATTTTTTAAAAAAAAATGTGAATTATCTGAATAAATTTCTGAAATGGAGGATTTCCATGGTCTCACTGGTTATTCTGATAGTAGTTATTATTCCAACAGATCCACAGATAGATGAATTTTTATTTATTTCATTTTTCAATATCCATAATTTGGATTCCCAGTAGGACACCAAGTCAAGAGCACTGGCTGGACCTAGCTCTTGGTGGTGCTGATGATGGTTATGATGATGATGATGATGATGATGATGATGATGATATTTATATGGTATTTTAAAATATGCAGAGTCCTTTATAAATAGTATCTTAATTTGAACCTCAAAACAACCCTGAAAAGTCAGTCTTAAAATTATTTTCATTTTGAGAAGTCAGGAAACTGAAGCAAACAGAAGTTAAGTGATGTGTTAAGTGTCACATTGCTAGTAAATAAGTGTCTGAGGCAGGATTTGAACTCATGCCTTTATGATACCAACTCTAATGATTTATTTACTTTCATTTCTAAATGAATGAAGGAAAATTAAAGCCTAAGTTTCCTCTCTACTCAATGACTCTGATAAAGAAACTCTCATTTTTTAGCGTCAGATTCTTCTACAAAATAAAGGAGCAAAATGACCTATTTTCAAATGGAAAGCCTTGGAGTCAGGTAAGAGCAGATTCCTCTCATCTCTTATATCCTTTGTGTGAATATTCACTTCATCGTAAATCAAGGGGGACAACATGGATAGCACATGCTTTACAGAGCCATTATGAAGATAAAAATAATGGAGCATTTTAAAGAAATTTTGAAAACTTTGAAATCTTTTTGAAATAACAACAAAAACAATAAATTTTTTTTATCATTTAAAGCCCTTTCCAACTTTGCTAGTCTTTTCACACTTAATTTTACCACTCCATGTAGTCTATGATCATGTTATATTGGTCTTGCTGTTCCTCATGATATGTCTCATGTCTCATGATTGTGCATTTTCATTACCTAGGGATACTCTGCCTTCTTAAGCTATGTCTTGGCTTCCTTCAAATCTCATCTTAAACTTTTCTTCCGGTATGAGGCTTTTCCTACCTTCCCCTTCCCCCCCACCTCAAGACCCTTCTCTTTGAGAGGACCTTTCATTCACACTGTGCACTAAAATAGGTCCTCCTTCTTAGAGGGAGGGAAATATTAGTGCTTTTTCTTCTATCCCAGGCATTTAGCATAGTTTCTGGAACATCCAAAAGGGTTAATGAATAGTAGATTGATTAAATAATACCTGCTCTTATTGTATGTTATTCATTCATAGATAAATAATTACAAACCTGCTTATAACAGTGAAAAACTGTACAAATATTATTCCATTTGGTCCTCACAACAACTTAGGTGGATGGGGAGTACATGGACAGTTATTTCTACTTTACAGATGAAGAAATTCAGGTTCAGAGGTCTCAGTCATTCATTTAGGGTCACAAGGTTACTGAGTAGAGGAGATGTGACTGGAATCTCACTTTTATGACTCAAAATTCTGGGATTTTTTCACTTTATAACTGAGGAGGATGAAATTGAAATGAGTGGGGTTCAAAAACCAATGAGAAGGATAATGCAAAAATTTAGATAAGTAATAAGGGCCCCAGGGTGATGATCATATCACTGGAGAGAAAGGTTTCTATGTAGAATTGTGGAATTTTTCTACTTCAAAATGCAATATTTTGCCCAATAAAATCATTCCATTCATTTTTTCCCAAAACTCAATACATTCAATGCTTTCTCTTAGTAATCACTGTTGACCTTGCCTAAAATGTTCTCATGACTCAGGGCCCATCATTTATATATAGATCCTTTCCCATGTACCCAATGCACCCTGAAATTTCTCCCCATTGTGTATTATTGTGTTTCTTATTTATAAAGTTAGATTTTACACCTTGTTATTTTCTTGGATAAAGGCCTTTGGTCTTGACTTTACTTGTACTCAGTACAGAAATGTACAGAAACCCTGAACTCCCTCAAAGAGGGAGGCTCCTGAACAATCCTCTGCTGGGCTTTAAGTCTGTAGACTTCAGATAATTTCATTGTTCTTTCCAGGTCTTAATTATATTGGGTTCTAGAGAGTCCTAACCTCACTGTCACCCATAATGCTATCAATCTTTTTTGATTTACCTGAGAATATTCATTATCTGGCTATTAATATTCATTCCACCTCTCAGAGAGGCTTCATTTTTTTTGCCTCACCTTCTAAACTACCATTTGTGCCTTGTCTCATGAATGGCCATGTTGTCTCCGTGCATTTTTTTTTTTTTTTGGAGCTTGTCTCTATCAGAAGCGAGGCTTATCATCTCTTTTGGCTTCCAAAAGATAGTTGTCATGGAACATGTTGACCTGCTTAGAGGATTGATGGATAGGAGGAATAAGGCTGTTGGTGCACTTGAGTATGAGAATTCTGAGCTACAGTAGCAAAAACAGAGTGGGAGGGGGACAAGGGGAGACGATTCCCCGAATCGGGAAAAAAACACACCAAAGCTTCCTTGCCAATTAGCAGTGGGATGAGGCCCATGAATGGCCCTTACATTTCCAGTCTGACTGGGAATATGGAACAACAAAACACCTGATATTCTTGGCTGAATTATACCTTAAATTCCTATTTCTACCTCAGTTCTGACTTATTGACAAAGCAAAAACAAAATGAGCTAGCTGTTACCTACTTTGAGCACTTTGATAAGACCATTAAACTCCCTTTAAAATAATTTTTCCTTCCCCCACTCCTTATCTATCATTATCTATCAATCAATCAATCAATCAACATTCAAAAAGCTGCTGTTTTGTAACAGGTCCCAAATTGGAATACTTAGAAAGGCAATAGAGAATTTCTGCTCTCAATGAGCTTATGATCTAAAAAGGGAAACAACATGGAAACAGATAATACATACAACAAGCTATATATGGGATAGATAGGAAAGAATTCACAGAGAGAAAGAGATTGGGAAATGTAGAAGATGAAATTTTCTTGGGGGCTTGAAGGAAGCCAGGGAAGTCAGAAGGTAGAGGTGAAGAAGGAGAATATGCTTAGTCTGGGGGAGAGACAGAGGAAATACCTGGGGAGAAGAGATGGAATGTCTTGTTCATGAACAACCAGGAAGACATGTTAATGATGTAAGAAGAATGGAGAGGGAGGTGAAGGCAAGACTGTGAAGGAAAGACTATGAAGGGCTTTGAGCAACATGCAGAGGTTTTGTATTCGATCCTGGAAGTAACTGAGAGTCACTGAATCTATTGAGTAGAGGTGATGGGATTGGACTTGTGTTTTAGGAAAATTACTTTATAATAGCTGAATGAAGGACATAAGAGGGAGAGACCCAAGGCAGGCCAACCATCAGACTATTACAATAATCCAAATGTGATGCAGATAATATTTCTTAACATTCAATGTACAAGATACTATGCAATATGAGAGGGAGCAAGGAAGAATGTTAGAAAACCTTGGGTTCAAGTCCTACCTGTAATACAATAATGCTTGTTTGACCCTAAGTAAATCATTTAACTTTTCAATGTCTCAGGAAGTCATTTAAGACTAGAGGTTATAGTGTAGGTGTTAGGCAAGGGAGTTTCCTTACATGAGAGTTCCCTACATCAATGTGCCTTAAAATCCACAACATATTACTATGAGAATCTAGGGGGAAATAAAAAAATTAGTTGTTATTGTGCAATCACATTCCCATTTGGGGTTACTTATCAAAGATAATGGAATGGTTTGCCATTTCCTTTTCTGGTTCATTTGACAGATGAGGAAACTGAGGCAAACAGGGCTAACATGATTTGTCCAGAGTCATACAGCTAGTAAGTGCTTGAGACCAGAATTGAACTCAGGAAGGAGTCTTCCTGATTTCAGGGTCAGTGCTCTATTTAGGGTGACACCTAGCTTCCCTGGAAGACATCTAATGAGTTAAAATCCAGCTGCAGACACTTACAAGTAACCCTGAGCAAGTCACTTAACTCTGTTTGCCTCAGTCTCCTCATCTGTCAAATGATCTAGAGAAGGAAATGACAATTTATGAAAAACCCCAAATGGAAGTGAAGAGTCGGAAATGACTGAAACAAATGAATAACACCACCAAAATTTGGACAAAGCATAGTCCCTGTCCTCAAGGAGTTTACTGTCTAATTTGTGCATGTATGGCTTTTCCTTATATAAGATTATAAGATCCTTGAGAAAAGGGACTATGTCACAGTGCTCTTTCTACCCCACTCCCCCTAGAAGTGTCACTGTACACTGGTCAGAGCAGGTAGTTAATAAATAAATGCCAAAGCGCTGTTGTTTGTTGACTAAATTACTGAGGTCAAAGAGTGATCAAGATAATATACATGATTCAAAAATTTAACAACACAAATGAAAACATTAAACAGCATCTGAATTAAGATGAATTGCAGTGATAATTCTTGGTCCTAGAGCACACCCATGCTTTCCATAGAAAGGTAAATGATGGGGGTATAGAAGGGGACTTCATCACTCTATTAGATTTGATTGTTCCTCTTTATAACAAGGGAAGGCTCAATAGTGAGTGGAGACAGGGAGCAATATTGGAAAATTTCATATGTTAAAAAGGCATCAACAATACAGATAACAAAAATAACAGTAATGACTGAAATGGGAAGGGGAAATCATGAAAATGAGGTAACAGGTTACTGGCAAAAGACATTACATAAAGCTATTCTCAGTAAATCAAGGGTTATTGATCAATGCAGAGTATTCAAAGAAATGTTGGAAACAGCTCTGTGATGCCACAGACTGCAAAAATGGAACATTATCCTGAAAGCCTAGAAAGACAAGCTCAAGTGGCAAGAATCATCGGAATCTCACTATTCATTAACTTCTTATCACAGACCCCAAAACAGTCTTTAAAACTCAAGGGATAACCTGTTCTGGAGACAATTCATTCCCCCCAGGCAACACTGATGCACATAATCTCCTTGGCATATAACCCTGATGTATAACCACAAAGAAAACAATTTTTTAAAACATGTCATCATCCTATAGATACATGATCTCCAAATTATGTACACTGAGAAACTCAAAATGTAGGGGGAAAAAACCCAAACTATGTGAAAACAGAATGAGGGACATGTCATTTTGAAGGCGTCTCAAAGATTTTTTACTAGAGTCTACATAGGATGAGATTATATCTCAAAATATTTACTCAATGACAAAATGAAGACATTTTATTTAAATATAGAAGAATAAAGGAAAGTTCAGATATTTCTGAACATAAAATGTTAAGAATGGATACGATGATTAAGGATAAAGATGATGATGACAACGATGATGATGACAGTAATCAAGATCAGACTACCACCCCCTGAATATTTCCCCAAGATCTTTTTGATATTCAACCAATCTACTCGTATATCCTATTTACCAATCAACATGTTTCTGTTTAGTTAGCCATTCCAGTTCATACCAACACAAATCTACTCTTATCAAAATTACATCTCACATACAGTAACAATAAGAAATTTTTTTCCACTCAGAAATAGTCATTTCCTTACAATTATTAACTTGGAACTTCATTGTATCTGATATAGTTTATAGTTTTTAAGGATGTAGACTATAACTTGCTCATACCTCTATCTCCAAAACCCAGATCCAGGATTCTAAGAGTAGTAGGCACTTGATTAACAGCTGTTGATAATTGATTAAAACAAAAGAAAGCAAAACTTTAGCCACCACTATCCACTATCCTGTAACATTCTCTCTAGGCCTGACCTATGTGGAGCTTGGCGGAGACCACTGCATCTTCACTGATATCAATGTAGCACTTTAAAGATACATAAGAAAGACTGTCTTGGTACTTCAGGCAGGTATTCATATCAACATATGAGGATACCTCCATTTAACCATGAAAAGAATAGGTAGGAGCCAAAGATTACCCTAATACATCTCAGAGAATAGCTTTCTATTAAAATTTTCATCCCATGTGAGGACTACTATGCTTCCAAAATCATTAGTGCTGACCCAGAATGGGAAAGTGTTCCTTAGTGGGCCAATGTAGGTCTCTGACAGCTGAGGTCGTCTTCAAGTGGAAGTCTGGCTTGAAGAATTTAATAGATTCATACTTCTGCTAGGGGTCAGATTACATGACCTCTGAATTCACCTGTGCTTTGATGGTTCTTTGTTCTATGAGCTTCAATTCATCTTGACTTCCAACAAAACCAAGATTATTAATTCTACTTGCTGGGAACAAGGTTGGATAAGACAATTCACAGAAGCCTAGGATTTTAAAGGTCATTTAGGTAAATTCTTTACTGTACAACTGAAGAACCCCAAGGAAATTTCCAGGTTTGCTCAATGTCACCCAGAGAGCAGTTGTCAGATAAAGGATTTGAACTTAGATTCTCTGATTACAGAGTATGATTGCCATATCACCCTACAACCTCTCTCATTCATCGAGGGAACCTTTTCTCAGATCTCCATTTCCCTCTTCTTTCATGTTAACTCCTTGAATGGATTTGATGGCTGAAGAAACAAATATAAAACTATTTGCAGTAAAGGCAGTTCATATGAGAAACTGTACATAGAGGCTGGGTCAGGTAAAGTTAAATTTCAGCAGACAGATGGTGCTACTGCACCATTTGCCAGGCCTGGAGTAAGGAAGGTCTGAGTTCAAATTTGGTCTCAGACACTTACCATACTATTCAAATCATTTAAAAGCCTCCCTGCCTCAGTTTCTAATCTGTAAAATGGGGACATAGTGGATAAGGAAATGGCAACCCACTCCAGTATCTTTGCCAAGAAAACCTAATGAACAAAATTCATGGGGTCACATAGTGTCAGACATAAATAAACAGTGAAAACAACAACAAAAGCTGGATTTAAATCCCATTTCCTTGGAACTTTATTAAAAACTCACTACAAAGGGGTGGCTAGGTGGTGCAGTGGATGAAGTGCCGGCCCTGGAGTCAGGAGTACCTGGGTTCAAATCCGGTCTCAGACACTTAATAATTACCTAGCTGTGTGACCTTGGGCAAGCCACTTAACCCCATTGCCTTGCAAAAACCTAAAAAAAAAAACTAAAAAAAAACCTCACTACAAGCTTGACACTGTTAGGCAATGCAAGATACAGAAAGAGATGAAAAAAATCACTGTTTCAAGGAACTTATATGGGGTGACAGTGAAGAAAGACAGGACAGCCTACACTCAGATAACTAAATACAAAATGAAAAGAAAGAAATTTCCATGGATTGAAGTTGTTCAGTCATTATTCAATTGTATCCTATTCTTAGTGATTCCTTTTGAGATTTTCTTGGCCAAGATACTATAGAAGTTTGTTATTTTCTTCTCTAGTTCATTTAACAGATAAAGAAACTGAGGCAAATAAGGTTAAATGACTTGTCTAGGGTTACACAGCCAGTAAATATCTGAGGCCATATTTGCACTCAGGACTTTGTGATTCCAGGCTTGGCACTCTACCTACTTTACTACCTAGGTATCCCAGGGTTCAGGGAGGGCAACATTCAAAACTGACATTGAGCAGCTGAGGGTCCTAAAATAACAACTTCTCTGAACCTCAGTTTTCTGAAATATAATATGGCGATAATACTAATAGTACCAACTTCACTGATTTGTTTTTAGGCAATGATGTAATATGTATAAAGTGTACTGAAAATTATATATCACACAAATTTTAGTTGAAATAATGTTATTAATAAATATTTCACTCATCTCATCTTTTGCAGTAGAGTTCAGAAGGAAACTCCTGTGATAGGCTCATATTCTACTCTTTCTATTTTTGTATTTTATGTTCCTTAGAGTATTGTATAGACAAATATTATACTTGTAATCAAATAAAAGCATTATCATCATTTATCATTCTCATCATGATTACTTCACAACAAAAAAGATTTTGATCAGTTTTGAGAAAGTTTGTGCACTGCTTTGAGGATACATGTGTAGTATACATGAATTTACTCAAAAGAGAATGCCTTAAGACAATTTGCATAGCCCTGGAAGAACCCTTTAACTTTGTTCTCTAAGGATAACAAAGAATATAAAAATAAGAAAGGAGATGCTCTCTTAAGAAATCAAAATGATTTCCTTAACAACTCTACAAAACTTTTATACATTGATGACACATGGTAGTGACTCTCATCTACTGCCAATCAATGAAGCATATCACTGGTAGGGCTAAAGATGGATTTAACTGGAATATGAAAGTAGGAGAAAACTCTGGGAGAGGAGAGGTCTTTATTTTTGGAGACAATGACCTTGGAAGAATTATAGCAGGTCAAATTCTCAGGAAGAATCAGTTTGGGGTTTTTCCTACATTTTTCCTATATTCTTAGACACACACATACACACACATATACATAAATTTACACCAACTTAATAATATCAAAATCAACTAAAACCATAAAAATTTCAAAAAAGCTTTTTTATTTACCTATACTTGTGGGAAATACAGAACCAAATGTTACTTTTTTTAATACTATGCATAAAAAATTCAGTGTGAGACCAAAGTCATCATGGGGTTCACAAATAAACTAATTTATGTCTTCCATTTACAACCATTCAAGTCTTTTTTCAGTTCTCTTTTGTGTGTATGTGTGTTAGAACATGCAATTTTAAAATTTCTCCTTCTGTTATATATAATGAATAAAGCCCTGGAATATAAAAACAGAAAGACCCAAGTACAAATTTTGCCTTAGACATTTCCTAGTTCTATGACCATGAACAAGTCACTTCATGTTTTAGTTTCCTCATCTTTAAATTAAGGGGTTATATGTAATAGTTGCTGAGGTCCATTTCAGGTTTATATTTATGATCTTATTCCCTTAAATATTCAATAAATAAGGGGCGGCGTGGCGCAGTGGATACAGTACTGGCCCTGGAGGCAGGAGCACCTGGGTTCAAATCTGGTCTCAGATACTTAATAATTACCTAGCCGTGTGGCCTTGGGCAAGCCACTTGACCCCACTGCCTTGCAAAAAATCTAAAAAAAAAATCAATTAATAGTAAAGTCTTTTCACTCTTGTTTGGAAGAAAACCAATCTTATATGTATGTTCAAAATTATCAAATTAAAAAATAGGATCATAAGATCACAGATCTAGAATTGGAAAGGGTCTTACAGTCACATTTTAAAGGAGAGGAAATTAAGTACCAGAGAGTTAAGTCATTTGCTCGAGTTCAAAAAATTAGTAAATGGTAGGGCTGGAATTTAAACTCAGGTCTCAAGAGTCTAGTTTCAACATTCTTTGTTCCTTTCATAGAGTTAGATATGACTTCTGACATCCAATTCTTTTATTTTGAGAATGAGGAAACTGAGTCTCAGAAGTGAAGGGACTTCCTTAAAGTCAAATAAATAGAAAAGTAGGAGAACTAGGACATGAAGCTCAGCCTTTGGGCTCTAGATGCTTCATTTTTTCCCCCATAAAACCCTTCCTTTTTCCCTACTCAGGAACTACCTGAATAGCAAAACAAAGCAAAAAAAAAACAACAAAAAAAACAACAAACCTCAACAAAAACAAAAATCCACCACCAACAAAACAAAAATAATGGCCTATTTTCATGAAAATTCTAAAAACTATGTTTGTCCCAATTATGCTCAAGACTTCCTGGCTACTTCAACTGAATAAGCTCGTTTATGCTGCATATTCTAATAACGTTGCCCATACTTTTATGTTGCCATCCTGCTAGCCCAGAACAACCCTTTCTAATGGCAATGAATGTCATTCTGTTTTTCAAACTAGCCATTAAAGTCTATAAACATCCGGAAACTGTAAATAATTTTAACAGGATATATTTCCCACCTCAAAAGTGGGATAATATTCATAGTCTACCTATGCCCCAAGGGTGTTCTAAGACTTAATGAGTTAATTTTGTAAGGTACTTTGATTTCCTCAGACAAAGGACCCTATATAAGTACAAAGTATTATTATCATTATCATCATCATCATCATCATCAATTATCCAACCAAACTACTA